>NC_060160.1:19601512-19616512 GCF_021292245.1 Micropterus dolomieu
GGGGGTGGGGGGGGGGGGTGGGGGGGGGGGGGGGGGGGGGGGGGTGATGGAGGAGAGGAAGCGACAGAGAGTGAGAGTGATGGGGAGAATATAAGAGGGGGAGAGGAGGAGTGGAGGGTAAAAAGTTATTAAGTGGATGTGAAAATGCAGCGCAGCCAAAAAGGTTAAGTCTGGAATAGGAAATTAAAACTTGCATCGCTTTTGGCTTTAAATAGATTTGGTTTCATTATGGGCGCCAAGGCCAGTTAGAGTCAAATCCCTCTGGAGAGAGGGAGAAAGAGGGGAGGAAAGAGAGAGGAGGAAGAGAGATGGTGACATGGGAAGGGAGGCAGGCTAAAGAATAGGGAACAATAGGAGAGAGGAAGGAGGCAGACTATCATGCAGTTCACATTCATTTTCAATTTCTGCCTGTTTTTACCCAAACCCCCTTCCACAGCCAAGCGAATACCAATTCTACATACCATTACTGATTTAATACTTAAGTGGAATCCAAGGCTTCAGCAAAGAATGAACACAAAGAATGCGACCGGCATTGGCAACAGGTGTGTGACAACCTCATGACTCTTTTTCTCAATCCTGTTTTTATTTCCACTGACGTTTTATGAGTCTTTAGTGACTTGAGTAAATTTTTTGACCCTGGAACGTATGAAACCTGGTTGGACCTGCCTTTGGTGATTTTAGCAGTTTGCATTTGTCAACTGGGAAAATGAGGAGGCATGAGCCTCATGCAGCTACAGCCTTGTGCTCCATGCATCTTACAAACACCCCATATATACATGAAATATATACATGAAGGACAAGACCATTTCCCCATCCTTACAATAACCCAATAAGCCTTGTCTTTTGTGGTTTGGTGGTGGGAGGACACATTTCATACCAGCACAGTACACACACACACACACACACATACCTGTACAGGTTATACACAGAATGACCCTCTCACAGCTCTGGTTATTGCCTCAGTGGTCTCTCAGGGAGGGACAGAATAGAGAGGAGCTAGATAGATTGCAATGAAAATGTGAGAAAGGTGGATGAAATAGTGTAGGGAAGGAGGATGAAGGAGAGCAAGTAAAAAGGGAGAAAGAGAAAAAGCATGATAAAGAAACAGAAGCAGAAAAAAGAGGAGACCATAGGGGGAATGAAAGAATTAGAGATGGATAGATAAATCAAGAGATAAAGTGAAGAAGAGGGGGGAAAAGGGAAGTGTGTGTATGTGTGTGTGTTTGTGTGTATAGACAGGTTGTGCTCTCTTTAGAGATCTTTATCATTTGCCACCTCTGGCCATGCAAGTAAACAACAGCGGTAATGAAACACAAGCTGGCGCATACATGAATAAATAAGACGTTGAGGCATTCCGATACAATTTAAGTTGGTAATCATCAAGACCATTAAAGGTCAGGAGAGTAACCGTAGCCTACTCATGAATATCTTAGCTAAAACGGATCACCTGCAGAAAAACAAATTCGGTAAAGTTTAGCCACTTTACACTTCTGCATTTGCTGATACACTTTGTCTTTACTTGAAGTAGCTCATACGAACAGATTTTCCTTCCAATAATGAAAAATGATCTTAATGGCACTGTAAATGACAGAAGTGACCGGCCTGGTGTGAGAACACATTTTAACAAATAAACGCCTGCCTTAATTAAACGCCTGGTCTGGTTTTTATAGAAGTTCTTTAGATGTATAAAACCTCTTAAACCCCGCGGGGTCTCCCGCTTTAGCTGCTTCTGAGCTGCTTACATCGTTAATACAAATATAAATGTTTAAACGTATGATCAATATGGACATGCTGAACAATACCACTGTTAAGTTCATTAAACGGAAACAACAAGACCCAAAACTAATTCTTCTGTTCTTCTAATTCCGGTGTAACCTGCATGGCTACAAGAGAGGAAAAGGGGAAAAAAGTCCGGACTCACGTTAACTTTGAAGCGCTCGTTATGTCCGAATCTGTCCGTTCCTTGATTATTTAATATATTCCTTTAGTCTGTAAGGGTCCACCCATCAAAAGAATCAAAACAGCTTTTCAGAAAAATTTATCCAAGTTGTAAATCCTATCATGTGAAGTCCATCGCTCTATGTCTGCTAACTTCTCTCATCCTGCACAATGTTGTTGTTTTCGTAAGGTTGCTGCCTTCAAAATAAAAGCAGTCTGTCGGAGTAGTAGTTTCAGTTTTGTGCAAAAAGAATTAAAGGCCTGTCCCATATGGACGCCTGTCCCAAAACAGGCAGGGTCAATTCAGTGATTTTAGCAAATAAAAGCCCGGGCTATTATTAAAAGTTTTACGGTACATGCAATCTGTTTTTGGATATCTTATCTGGATTTGGAATAACACATGGAAATGCAAGACATAAATGCATGTACAGCACATAAAGCAGCATTGCCTTCCTTGACCTGGGATGCAGGTTTGTTGACAAGTCTGCAAGCCCCTCCTAAATTTGCATATTGTGATCTGATCACAATGCGGGCAGAATCGAGATAGCGAGCAAGCATATTAGTACCAGGTGTAAATGCAAAGGCTGGTGATCACATATCATTATTCAATATAAGGGTGGATATAGGGTAATTTATCCTGTCCTGCATACTGTTATCAATACTGCAATAACACGATGGATGTCAGCTATTGAAAACTTCAGTCTAAAAATAACACTTCCACTATATGTCTTTAAAAGCACACGATCCAAGCCTTCATTTTAAAACACAGAGAGGGAAGAACAGATTGAGAGAAAGTGAGGAGAAAACAGACGATATGAAGGGAAGCCATTTTCTTTTCTCCCACCGTCCTTCTGCCTGGCAGGGACAGCAAGCTACTGAGAGAGAGAGAGGAGAAACTCTCCTCTCTGCCTCTGTACACCAGATTATGAAAATGAGTAGGAACCAGTGACCCCACAGCTTTCATTGCATATTCAGGTTGACGACACACACTGGATACTAATAAATAAAAAAAGAAAAACTGAGTGTGTGTGTGTGTAGGGGGACAATACTAGACACAACACACTCTGGCAGAAGAGCCACTATCCCCCCACCCTCACGCCCCACGTCTCTCTGATGAGAGAAAATAAGAGAGACGGAGGAGATAGAGAATAGTCCTCCAAAACTACAACAGTGACACTGTCGCCTTAATACCAGAAGCAATTTACTATTCATCCTCTCCAAAGAATAGGCGGTAAATACTTGATGAGAGCGCTGCGTGCAAATCTAGCAGCAGCAGTGCATAGCTCAACTACAGCACAACACAAACATGCCTTATTGTTTCAGTGTGTGAAATAAATGGCTCACTAAGATACAGTGCATCCGTGACTAGAGCAACTGCTGTCATGCAAAATCTGTTAAGTATTTGTGTGCATGTTTTCACGGGACTGGAGTTTATGTTTGACTGTATAAAAGCTTGTGTGAGTGGATTTGCACATGTGTGTAAGCTCTCTCTTTCTCTCTGTCAGTCTCCTCCAGTGTGTTGTCAGCGAGGCGTCTCTGTGGCGTACAGCTACGGTGGCTCATTGGCAAACATGAGCAGCTCTACCATAAAAACGCTCTCTCCAGACAGGGGGAAGAAGAGAGGGTATTACCGTGTTGCACAAGGGTCGAGCGGACACAGTGTCAGAGAGAGAGAGAAAGAGAGCAGAGAGAAAGGTGCTGAGACGGAGTGAAAAAGAAGAGCTGACGGCAGCAGTCGTCACAGTGAACACCGTGAACGACAGTAACACCATCATTTCTAAAGACATTTCTTTTCAAACTTCAACCTGACTGACTGACTGACCAACTTACTGACTTACACAGCTCCTATGAAACCAAACTTTTCTTGAGTGCTCTGCTATGCACGAAGTTAGTCAAACATTAGCCTGCTGCAGCTTATCTAGTAATTCAGGGGCAGCTTGCTTGCTAGCTGGTGGCAGCTAGCCTACATGCATTGTACACTGAAGCATGAAAAGTGAGGGTTTTCAAGTGTAAGATTACTTTTCAAGTTGTTTTAGAACAAACTTGTAAAGATAGGCCTTTTTTCACAGCAGACATTTTGACTTGTAGGAAAAGCACAGGTGTTACTAATAACATTACCGACGGCTTTGTTCTGTGACAGTGTGACAGTGAGCCAGCATACACAATGCCAAAACCCTGAAACCAAAGCAGCTAAATGGATTCAGCCATCATTCATTTGATCCTGTATACTTTCTGTGACATGTCAAAATGTCTTCTGTGAAAAAGGCTTATTAAGGACAGAACATTTGCACATTTAAAGGGCTGGTTCATTCAAATTAAAGGCCCGTGGGCGTGTAACCTCTGGTACACCTACACATTTCTCTTGATTGTGCGGGAGTGTACAAACTGTGCTTCTGATTACTACATGTAATTTGATGATGTCACATAATTTCCAGCATAGCTCTTCCCACCTTTAGCCCGAGAACATGTCTAATCAGACAGAATGACTGAAAATACCTGTGCGAGTGTCTCACTTACCTCTACTGGTATCCATCCATGGAGATGGATTTATTTGCTCAGGTTTTAGTGTATCTGAGATTTGTGCCTTCAACAATGTGATTTTATTTGTGAGCTCACAGCATTGAAAAATGACATCAGAAAATGTCAACAGTAACATGTCTTTCCAGAATCAGTGTGTCTGTCACTCTAAATAATCAGCAACACGCTGTCGACAGTTTTCATAGGCACTATTTCTTCAGTAGAAAGTTGCTATCTGCATGACTTGGTATCAATAAAATAGTATAGGTTTGATAGTAAACTGGGTGAATCAACCCTTTAAGAATTACATGTTTACTGCTGCCTGATTCAAGAGACACATAGGCGTTTTTTTCCAAAACATTACTTGCCTTTGCTGTAAAAACAAGTTATGTTTATTTTTGTCAGTTAGATTGGACATGGTGCTTTTTTACAGCAAATATTATAAGAGCTTTGGTTTCATCAATGTCATCTTCAATTACCTTGCTAGAATATCAGATATTTGTGTATCTTTTATTTGTAGCATGTTATAATATAAATCGGGCAGATAAAGAGACCTTTCTCAAAAGTACCTTGACAGGTACTTTTCCAAGTTTTAAATTTGTGACCTTCCTGTTACACCGAGAGGATACTGCTGCCTCTCAACGGACTTCAGGTAAAAATCTGATATGAATGAAAAATGAATCATCACATCGTGCAGAAAGGTAAAATCAGATGATTCAGATGTGAAGAGAAGGTCTTTTGATGTGACAAATATCAGCAAACTGTGTTATTTACAGTGAACCACAACTGCATTAGAGCAGCATTTATACCCCTCAGCATTATCTGGATACACACACACACGCACACGCACACCGTCAACTCTCTTCACTTAGCGAGTGCTTCTCTCGTCCCTTGGCATCAAGATGAAGGCCAAAGCCAAACTCTAAGTGCACAGCTTTCCATTTAGGCCTAAGATACAACTGTTCTCCCCCCCGTGAGGGAAGACAGCCCTGTAGCAACGATAGTGCACTAAGAAAAAAATGTCTGGTGAGGTAGAGTGTGTGTTTGTTTGTGTGAATGTGCCAGAGAGAGAGAGAGAGAGAGAGAGAGAGAGAGAAAGAGAGAGAGAGAGTGAGCTAGAGCACAGGGTAAAGACTGTAAGAGATGGACTGGCTGGCTTTCAAGGCCTACTTTGCAGCCTGAGAGCTGAGGTTGGGATCTTTACTAATGTGTATATGTGTTTCTGTATATACCATACATTTATGTGTGTGTGTGTTTATACACCTCTCACAACCGAATGGAGAGAGTGAGCACTTCAGCAATGACAAGTAGGTAAACAAAATCATCCGTGCAGAAAAAAGAGAGACGGAGATGGACCAGTACATTGGGAAGATAAGGAAACAAGAATGAAGGATCTTTGAAAAGGAAGGAGGAAAGAAAAGGACGTAGGATGGACAAGCAGGAATAAAAAATGAGGAAAAAACTCAAGATAGGGAAAAGATGGATGCAGGAAATTATAAATAGGGAATAAAGGAAAGAATTATGAGGGGAAGATAATAAGAGAAGAGGAAAGAAGACATTTAGCCTCTATGCAAATACTGCTGAGGGTCTAATTTTCGAAAAATCCTTTACTACTATGGATCACGATGTGAAATGAAGTACAACTGAAACAAAAACAATGGGGGAAAAAGACAGAAGTAAGAAAAAGACGATGGATGGAAGAAAGGAAAAGAAACAAAAAAAGGGCAGAAAGCAAGCAAGCACCAAAACAAGAAATAAAACATTTGTCTTAAAATAAAGGCTAGTAACAAGTCAATATCATGCTATATAAATTATACAGGAGGCTGCATCATTTTGTATTTGCAACCAAATGTCACAAAACTGCAATCACTACTGCTACACTACATGCTTGACAATGATCCTTTTACATGACAGCTAGTCTATATGGACAGCAACGGCATTATGGGAAATCACCTTGTGTCTCTAGGTGAACAGGGGCCACTATGTATGGACGAAATCGTGTTCCAGCCACTCCAACTAAATCACACCAGAGTAAGTAGTTCGTGTTCATGAATACTGACACAGAAGTATTCATGTGTTATTATGTTTGAGCATGTTTATTTTATGTGTGTGTAGCATGTGTTGCGTGCGAGTGAGTCTTTGAACATCTGTATGCGCCTCTACCTCCCTATTCCTATCGCTCCTCCCTGTGTTTCCTCTCCATACAGCTCTGCCATGATGAAGTCCGTCGCAGGGTCCCCGACCCAATATCCAACGCCTAATAAACTAATACATCATTAATGAGAGGGAGGGAGAGAGGGATGAAAAGAAAGAGAGATGCACTGCCAGTCTATAGCGAGCTATTGCTCCACAGCTCAATAGGCTTTCTAACAAGGCTCTGTCCTTGAGAGAAGCTGCATACTAAAAACTTCTCCATCGGCCGCCGTGCCAAGCAAGGGGAATTCATAAACAGAGGACAGAGAGAGGGAGAGGGAGGGAGGAAAGAAGGGTGGGGGAGGTAAAGGAGGTCGGATGAGAGAGAGGTTCTTAGAAATGGAAAGGAGGGAGACAGATGAAGAGAGAGAGAGGAAGATGAATCATGTTCTGCTTTAATTGTCCTTTTCTTATCTGACTGTTTGGTTTAGGTCAGACTGTCTGACCGCCTCACAGTAATGACACATGATCAATAACCAGTTTATTAGTTTGTTTGTCTGACTATTTCACCCTGTGGTTGGGCTCTTTTCTTGTGTGCACGTGAGCACATGTGTGTCGAAGAGAGAAATCCCATGGGTACAAGTGGATAGTAAAAAAAGAGGGCGCCACTTAGCTTTACAGCATCTCCATAAAACTGAGCGAGGAATACCCTGAATGCACCCACTCACAGGTAGACACAGTGTTTATACATGTGCAAAAATGCTCATACTCAGGCACTCACATACCAACATAGATACAAACAGCTCAAATAAGTAATTTGGAAAGAGAAAGAGAGACTTGAGAATCACTCCTATCAGTTGGATGTATGCTTGCACTTGTAAACACACATGCACCCACTCAGACATGCGCACATGCACACAAACAACTCAAATTGGACGTCTCTAAGCAAATACTGCTGCAGGCCTCATTTGAATAGAGATAATTGAAAATCAGACTTGTTTATCGGGCTTAATAGAATGACAGACACTCACAAAAGGAGGCAGAGAGAGCGAGCTTAGCAAGTATTAGCATAATGTTCATGGCTGAATGATTTCTAGGTCCATTAGGCCAGGGAAGGACATTCGAGAAGTTCACTTTTCATAGCTGGGGCTAAATGCTGAAATATGACTTCATTTTGAGGTGTTACTTTAAAATGATGTATTGGCATTTCAATGCTGACGCAAGGGTGTCGGAAGGGGGAGATTTCAGGGAATATGCTAGATGAAATTAAAAGAAAAGAAGGAGAGAAAAAGAAAGGAGCAGAGAGAGGAGGAAAGGGAGGTGGAGGGTTGTTACAAATGCTCGGGAGAGATTTGGGAGACTTTCCAAGACTTTCATTATCTTTGATGCAAATTATCAGACCCCATAATTAGGTCTCTCATATCACTCTCTCTCATTTCTTCTTCTTCTTTTTCTCTCTATCTTCTTGTGATCAATGAAGCACAGTATGGGGTGGAGTGGCACGTTGTACCCCTCTTATGGTGTTTGTTTCTCTTGGGGGGCCCCTGGCATGGCTCAACGCCTGGGCGTCCCCTTCAGAGTAAATCCATCTCTGACTAGAGCCTGTTCAATTAGTCTCCAGGACACATGCAACACCAATGATGCACCCTCAATATGAAACCACAGCAGCTACAAATGAGAAGAGATATGCGGTCCAAATCAAAAGTCAATTTACATATTGCTAAAATTGTATAAGAAACTCTCCCATTATATGCAGTTGGATTGAGGGGAAAGAAAACTATCAAGATGATGGGAAACACAAGCAAAACAAAGGAAATACACCCAATGTTTTTCAAAACGAGAACCAACACGCTATGGGCCAGATTTACTAAAGGTGTGCGTGAGTAAAAATGTGTGCAAACTTGACGTCACCAGCAAATTAGCATGTAAGCTGATCTACTAACGGTGTGCACGCAGAGTGACGTTTTTCAAAAGCGCAAGATAGCACCTGTCATTTAGTACTTTTGCCTTAATGAATATGCAATTTGGGGCGTAACATGCAAATACATTTATTTACTACACGCAATGTGATCTACCAAGCCTAAACACAATTTCATGTGAGTGCAACAGCCTCTGTATTTAATACGTTTGAAAGGAAGGTGCAAACCGTTCCGCAGAGATGGCTTGAAGGAGACACAGTCGTAATGAAAGAAGACTTAGAGAAATTAACAATATTAGATAATATTATTCTATATCTAATATATAGAAATACTATTATTATTATTATTATAATATTTTATTTTTTATTTATTCAATGAACTATATGAATAGATTTTTTTTGTATTTTCCTTTAGCTTTGGCAATACTGTTGTATTAACATTCATGCCAATAAAGCAAATTTCGTTTCTCCGGGAGATGGAAGAGTTTAGAAAGTTGCGTAGCGCTGCGGAGAGCCCCCAGCTGCAGTAGTGCAAGGATCACGCGTAAAACAAACCAAGGTTTTTACGCTGTGGCTGCTTTCCCTCCCGACTCTCCATGGCGGAAACCATTAAAACACACAAAACCCTCATTTAAATACTTCCACCTCCATTGTGTTTGCTCCTGTTGTCATATACGCAATAATTCTTAGTAAATCAACCATAACAGGAACTAAAATTGCATCTGCAATATTTTAGAATGCACACGCAATTTGGCACTCTTTATCTTTCGGGATGTTATTAAATCGGGCCCTAAGAGTATTATAGATAAACACAGAAGAAAATCATTGGCAATGTGCGCAGAGCAGGATCAGGCCAATCTTCCTTTCTAATTCAAATCCAAAAAAAGGGCCACCGAATTCCACTATCAGATGAACTCCAGAGCCCATCCCCATCAATCCTACCACTACAAAGCTTTGAAGCAGCAAGACGAAAACACAGCATAGGAGAAATCCTCAGGCCAAAGCCCAAATTGCCTCAGGACAGCCCTCAGACGATACAACACTGCCCTTGGCTGACAAATTAGAACTATACAAAAAAGGAAAATCACATTACCTGAAAGGAAAACCACAACAAGTCTGTTTTGATGCATTCTGCAGCTTCACTGGAGATGATACTGTATCAGATAACATGACAACGGCAGAAAATCGGAGAACTTAGCGAGACAATATACAGAGAGACACAGATAGGCCTGGCGTATCCACACTGGAAAGAAGACATCTAATGTTCTTATCAAGTAGGAGCTGCAGGTCCTCCTGCACTGTGGCAAACACAGAGCATGAGTTTCTCCCTCAGAATAACCGAAAATACAAAGACTTTACAAACTGAACAGATGGTACCAAAGTATAATATTTACCAAATAAGTTACCACACATCTTAAACTGACCACATGCGAGAACATTTTCATATTATCCCAAATCTGATAACTGCAACCTGTTAATGTGAGTAGGTGTGCTCCTAAATTACCATGTAATGTTATATGTTGTTAAAAATTCTGAATTTGAGAATACTGGTTAATGTGAAAGTTTTCTTTCAATGTAAGTGGCACTTGAGAATGAATCTGTTCGTTATGAGTGGTTCTTGCACGAGACCCATTATCTCTGTGTCACATCACCGTTTAAGTTCATAGGCCTCTGAGACGGACAAGCATGTAGACTGTGAATGGAAGGATTAGCACCATAAGTGGAGATAGCGTGGGTGCATGAGGGATGTCGACCCAGGGCCCCGGGTAGGGGCCCCCCTATGTGGGCTGCGAATGTTTTTACAATCACTTGTTGACACGACCGACCGAATGAATTGCATGCAGGTAGTAACCAGCGTGTTAAACACGCAGTGTAGCCGTCCTTCTCAGATGAAACAGTCCCTTATGGTTTGCTATTGGTTTCAATAGTAAACCACCACAAGAATGACAATTACCAACAAAAAACATTATATTCTATGTTTAAAAAAACATAAATTACCAAGTAACTTTTGTATTTCAACAAATAGGAGACTTATTAGCAAATTTTAACAAAACTCCCTCCACCGCCATGCATCATAGGGATTTTGAGTGACGGCCTTTAAGCTGATATATATCACCCCAGAGCGAGCAGCCTGCCGCACGTTAATGACTTGTATTTAATATGTACTTTTTGTGCTTCTGCTACCTTCTTCATAGCTCTGTGTGACCCGCTTTTGTTCCGTCATCTGCAGATCCCACATGAAGCATTTCAGAATAAGAGCGTTTTGCCTGCCTGATTTTGGTGACATGTTTAGATTTGGTTGATTTGGTGATAAATGCTTACTTTTTGTGCTTCTACTATGATTAAGTAGGCTACGTAGTTAAACTGTTTCTTTTTTGTCTGTTTTAACTTTGTTTATTGTTGATAAATGACCAGGGGTCTGCACAGGGCCGCGACATGTAAACTTGTTATAAAGGACTTTGTAGCAGGTGGGCCCCGTGATGAAGCTCCGCCCCCACTGTGCTGAGAGTCTTGCTCCGTCCCCGATTAGCACTGAAGGTGAACATGTTGTGACTGACTGATTGACTATGGTCATGGGTAGGATTAATGTTACAGTGTTCAGATCAACAGCATGACACATACAGTAGTTCCGCTTAAACTAAATAGTGGGTGTGTGCTTGAATGTGTGTGGTCGGAAGGGGGGAACCCCTTCTCTTCCCTGCGATAGGTTAATGACAGGATTACTTGTCTTTGTGGAGGAAGAAGAGCACTGGGAGTCATCTGGAGGACGTGTTGTTCTCTTTCTACTCATTCTCTGCTGATATTTATAGTTTATCAGGTTAAAATACGGCTTTAATCAAAACAGAATTTCAAAGGAAGTGCTCAGAATATGACAGACTCACAACACAAACGTGAGCCAGACAGAATATACCCAGAGGCAATAGATCAAAGAAAAAAGCACATTTATTCAAGTTAATATCCTGGCTCACTGCCCTTGTGTCAGGTACAGCCATCCAAAGGTAAAAGTCAAAGTCAAGCTTCCCATTTCCCTGGTGAGATGTGGTGATTAGGAGAAGGAAGAAAAATGGCAGAATGGAAGGGATGAAGTGATGGAGGTCCCCATAAAGACCAGGATTCCTAGAGAATAAACTCTAAAATTTAGGACATTTTTATTATGAACCTGAACCTTAACTACCAATCAGCTAAAAAAAACTAAATAAAAAGGCAAAGCTGGTAAAATTTCTGATTGACAATAGCTAATTAACATTGAAATTGGCAGTAGAAGGTTTTTCTTTTTAGATAAGATTAATAAAACAAACGGTCATATTTTTGCAATTACTTATATATTTATTTTAGAGTATTTTAGAACTGGTGATTAGCAAAGGACAGACATGCTAAGACAACAAAGACACTGTTGACTTGTTGACCTCAAAATGCCTTAACCAAGAGCAAGCTTTCCCGTCCCTGCAACCCCAACACATGGCGATAAGGCAAAGGACACAGGCAGCAGGGAAATATAGAGACAGGGAAAAAAAGAGAAAAGCAGAGGACAATGACACTCTACCTCCTTTGGGAATAGGAGGATGTGGGGGAGCAGAGGAGAGGAAGATGAGGAGAGGAGGTTGGGAAGAAGAGGAGGAGAGGGCAATTTGGTTTCCACTCTTCTCTAATCTAATATGTGTAACTGTGACTGATTCTCTGTCCTAAACCAGGACCCCAGACACAAGGAAAGGGCACCAAACTTCTCCGCTAGCCTGAGGGAGGCGAACCAAGGAGGGAGAAGGAGAGGGGAGAGAGAGAGAGAGAGAGAAAGAAGGGCAGAATAATGTGTCAGCTCTGGTGAAAAAGAGCGATAGAACCAATTCCAGAAATGGGAGAGAGATATTCCCAAAGCTTGTGTATTATTGCCAGGATGTTGGACAAAGCAAATATCTAATACAGCACAGTAAATCCTCTGAAGGTGTCGCGGCGTGCATGTGAGAGAGGACGAGCACTCCACAGAGAAGCTCCAAATCACACATTTCTCACAACGCCACAGGAACATGCTGACTGGAAAGCAAAAAAATATGTGTGTTTCTATCAGTTTGTGTATGTGTGTGTGTGCGTGTGTGTGTGTGTGTGTGTGTGTGTGTGTGTGTGTGTGTGTGTCCAGTGGCTGTGGTCCTGTTTGGTGACTCCCACTGCAGCAAAGCTAAGGTTAGCTATTTGCTCTTTTCACACCTCACAAGGTAAAAAAAAAAATACTTGGGGCAATGGGGAAATTCAGCTATTAAGACTTCCCAAATCCCCCTTTTCACCACGGGGCAATATCCAGTTTGGCAAGCCCATGCTTAGAGACACTAATACCTACCAAACTGACAAACACACACACACACACATACTTACATACACACACAGCCACGGTCCTGCATTCTCCATTAGCTTATTGATTTTTTGGGGAGAAAGGTTTTAGGGCAAGATCTCTCTACGGGGGATGGCTCAAAAGGCAAGGTCAGCAATGCAATGAAGTGTAAACAACACACACACACACACTCAAAGAAACTATTCATATAAATAAATATCTATTAATTTATCTGTAAATTGAATGTACACACTGACACAGTGTGAGATGTTATCCGTATGACATGACCGTATGTATGCTAAGTTTTTAGTTACTGTGTCATTTAATATGAATGAATACGAGGGCGTCTTTCACAGAGCACAGGCAGTTCTCAATGAAAACAAAACTAAATAAACAATAAACAAACAATACAAAAGAGATGTGTACCCCATTTTTTTGGAAAAGTGGCTGAACCAAATCCTCAAAAACAAACAAACAGCTTCTCACGTTGCTGACTTCAAACACATGCAGAGCATCCTGAGAAAAAAAATATATTACATGTGCAAATGGTTTCACTGCTCAGTTAAGTCAAATGCTTTTTGGTGACAGATTTAACAGTAGATTTAACAGTAGAATGGTTCAGTGCATCAGCGTTCAAAAGTCACTTTTTCAATTTTTTTTACCACATTAACCAGTTAGAAGGGATATATTAAATCAGTGAGGGGGAGTAACTAGTTACATGTCATTTAATTACGTAATTTAATTACAAAATAAATGTAACTGTAATTTGTTACAATTATTTGAAAAAAATGTTCATGATTACATTGGGGGTTACATATGAATATTTTCTGTAAAAATACCTATTACATTTACATCACATTCGTCACATTTCTTAAAGGAGGTTGGGTTTGGAGAATTTAGACTCATGACCTTAGTATTTGTAAAATCCTGGCTAAAGCAGGTGCCTGGTTGGCAATCCGGCTTTGGTCTTGGACATATACTTGAGGTATTCAGGTAAAGAGGCATGTACCAGGTCTCTGAAGAACACTGACATAACAATGTCATGTCATCAAAACTAATCGAATCCAGACGTAGCAATCGCCACTGTGACACACGAGCACATTCACATCTCTCTCATCCACAAGTGGCCAAAATCCAACACGCTCTTAATCCTCGACGGCACATGACAGCCCTATCTATAATGCAGCTCCCACAAATGTCCCTTACAGCCACTCATACATTCTCACAATGTATTCTCAATGTCAAATCGCAGCGCCATTCAAGCACGCCTTTGAAGAGCACAGACACGAAAGCGTTTTGGCATTTGGTGTGAATAATGTGGAGACACTCTTAAGTAACTCTGTGTGTGTGTGTGTGTGTGTGTGTGTGTGTGTGCGTAATCCAGCGCATGGTGCATATTCAGTGTGTCAGAGATGAGTAGCCATGCACAGCTCTTAGATAAGGCCTGTTACAGGGCCCTTAGAGGGACAAGCAGAGCGGGGGAAAGAACATCTGAAAAGGCACATTCTTCTGTGGCGATCAGAGAAACCCTCATTCACACAGCCAGCTCTTGCTTCTGGATCACTCTTTCTTTATCCTCTTCTTACTTTCTATTTTTCACTCCCTTCCTACTTTCTTTTTTTTCCTCACTCACAAAGAAAATACATCTTATCACCTACACCTAAAGTAGGGCTGGACCATTTAGCCAAAAATGATATCACAATAAAAAGTTTCAAGCTTTCGATATCAATAACTATAATATCAAATCATTAATTCTTTATGGTCAACACTTGAGGCCAAACAGTGGATCACTTCACAAATCTGAGGTAGAACATTCAAAACAATTATGATGAAATCTTAGTCAACAAATATGCATGAGTAAAATTAAGTAAAAACATTTATTGAATATTTATAATATTTCAGTCCTTTTTCCTCAACAAAATAAACATCTTTATGAAAAATAAAGTCCTAATTTGTGTATGATTTAACTGAATAAAATCAAACATTCATTGAATATTTATTGAACATTTGTAATATTGTTATTAAAAAAATTATATTGCAATAATTGTTACCGTTTAATGTCCAGCACTAACCTAAAGTGTATTTATTTAATTTTTAAAGTCATTTTGGGGTGAGACCACTTTATGAGCTCTTTCTGGGTGTATCTGAAGTAAACATGCTGTGATTTATGTTC
>NC_060160.1:19619012-19625279 GCF_021292245.1 Micropterus dolomieu
ATGCAGAAAAAGACAGACATGGTAGTCTGGTTTTAGACCTCTGAATCACTGTCCACATCTCATATTTTTCAACAAAATAGGTCTGGTGTTGTGGTGGCAAAAACGAGCCAATCAGCGCTTTGTGGGCGGGATTAAGACTTAATAATGAAATGGCAGTTCAGTCTGATTATCAGGCTAGAGAGACAGAAAACTAAGTTACAGTATGAGTATTATTATTTACAGAATTTAGACCATCAAAAGGTGAAAAGAGATAAAAAATGATGAGAAAATAACAGACGGCGATTCAATGACAGAGAGAAAAAGGCAAACAGGAAGAAAAATAAGAGAGAGTATGACGGAGCGAGGTTGTCTATGTATGTGCACACTGCAGTGAGTTGGTTGCTCTGTCTGAACGCAGCAGGAAACTCAATGGACTAGGGTCCTTCATTATGCAGCCCAGGCACGGCTGACTGAGGAGCTGCCTGTTTAAACAGCTAAACCAAAACGCAGAGTCGACTTGTGTGACAACGTCTGACACACGTGCACACGCGCAGACAATGATAGAAGCGCTTAACAAATGAAATAATACAAATGAACCCCTTCTGCTTTTTTCACACTCTCTCTAACACACACACACACACACACACACACACACACACAAAACGTACATGTAAACACTTGTTTTGTGCTTGAATCTGCACATGAACAAGTGCACACACACTTAGCCATGCAGAATTTAATCTCACAGTAAAGACAGCTGCGACATTACTGATACATTTTCTTTCATTCTTTGTTTTTTAATTAGATGGACAAAAAGAGGGGCAGAACAAGCAAGCAGAGGAATGAGAGAATAAGAGTGAGCAAGAGAGAGAGAGAGAGAGAGGCATGTTGGAAACCAGAAGTAAAGCTCTTATTGCAAAGTGGGGGTCAGACATGATTAGGAAGGATAGCAGGTTGTTATGCAAATGGTCGCAGTTATAGCAGTAACATTAAACCTATGTGTGTGTGTCTGTCTTTCTGCCACACTTTCAAAGATCTAGGTTTAGCTTTAAGTTGACCTATAGCAGAAATCCTTTTTGCCCCTGCAGTCCTTGTTCCTGGTAAGATCCCCTGATGGCCGGAGGACTGTGTAGACAGCCAAGAATCTCTTCTGATACACCTTCAGCTCCTTCTTTTCACCCTTCAGCTAAGACCTTAAACAGGAACAACTTCCAACAGGTTTGCCCCATCACCTCACCCTCTCCATACAGACAACCTACAAGGATGCGATACCTCACCAGTTCCCCACAGTTAAAGACTGCAAAATATTCTGTTCAATGGAGCACATGGACAAGACTACGGACCACAACACAAGAGAGCAAATAAATAGATAAATAAATATATTTTTTTATAAGAAGACGTCTGTTGAAGACTTATTTTCTCCATGCAGAGTTATGCAATTTCACTGTATATAATACACAGCTGTATCACTTACAAAAAGATAATTATTAGATTAGATATGAATCAACCTTTGAAAACTGTTGCATGTACATAAATGTCTACAGATACCAGCTCTGACTGATGTGCTAATAATTAGAGCCCGACAGACAATTTATTATCGGCCGATATGAGCTAATTGCAGATAAATAGGTATTGGTGCTTATAACAGCCTATAAATGACAATTAAAAATTAAATGAAACGCCACAAATACACCACAAAACGCAGCAATCAGCTGACATAATCAGCTGTACCTCAAAGTACTATATAACAATAAATTAAGTTTATTTTTAAACAACATTATGTCACGTTTTCTCGGTCAGGTCTCACACATAATAAATGTTAGGGATAATCTTTGTTTATGCTATGAGTTTCTGAAAAGAAGAAAAAAAAGAATATCGGCCTATTTATTGGAATAACGGATTTTAAAATCATAAAATATCTAAATCTGTATCTGTCTTTAAAAGACCATATCGGTTGGGCTCTACTAATAATATTTCTATATAACGTCCTAAAACAAAGTTTACAGAATATTTCACAACTAATTCCCAAACACAAGAAAAGACATCAGCTGAAGACAAATTTATTCCAGTGGAACTTTCTGTCTTGTTTACATATCCTAATCCCTTAGATATAGCGGGCGGTACAGCTGTGGTTTGGTGTGTCTCTGTGCTGGCGGATGTGTTTAATGAGGGATCCTTCCCTTCCAGCGCTCCCAGTATCAAACGTCTCCTTCCACTCCAGTCGTTTACCCGCGGACTGATCTCTATGAAGTCGATGCTACCGCTTGTTCCAGCGCTTCGGCTTCAAACGCTGACGTGCCTTTTGGGGCTGCGCACATATCTGCTCTCTTCCTCTTCCTCTCCTCCTCTTCCTCTCTTTCTCTCCTTTATGTTCCCCCCTTTTCAAGTCTTCCCAAGCGTCTGCGAGTCTTTGTCTTCCCCCTGTTTCTTCTTTCAAGTCAAGGCAGGTGGGAGCAAACAGCCTGGCAGTTTTTCCTCTCCTTTTTATCCACTTTCTTGTTTTCTTTCTGCGGCTGCTCTCTTGCTACCCCTACCCCCACCCCAACCCCCCCTCTCTCTATCTCTCTGTTTCTCCAAATTGAGTTGAGAGAAATCCTTGATCTACCATTTTGAAGAAGGGAAGTCAGCTTTGGTGTATTTTTACACACACACACACACACACACACACACACACACACACACATAAACAAACACACAGACTCATGGATTTGGCCTACTGTATGTACATGGATATCCTAGTACACAAACAAATTCTGTGATCAAAACATCACACACGTTTATGACACAACAAACAAACATTCACGCAAAAACTGAAACATGCACAAAACTAAACTGCAACTGACGAGAGAAATGCAGCATATCTGGGTCACAGCTGCCAGTGAGGACACCAAGGTTGTGACCTTGGTATGTCTTTCTAGGGATTCTGGGATATTCGCAAACTGAATTATAGTTCAAATCTAAGTGTAGAAAGTTATTCACACTGAGTTTTTTTTAAGCGCTGATGCCAAAATCGATTGGCACTATTTCAAAGCAAAACAGTGTGAACAGTGCCTGGTCATGTGCACAAGGATAGTGAGTGTGTATCCAAGCTCACCTGTTCTTTTTTATTCGTAACTGACTAGTTGAAGCTTTGCACAGAAGCATGAAATGAAAGTTTGTGTGGTTAATATGTAGAAGCACAATGTTGTTGTACATACCACAGTGGATAATCGTGTGTAAAGGGTCTGTACTTTAGCATGATCCTTTTTTAAAAAGAAATTTGATTATTTATTCATTTAATATCAACTCTTCTGCCTCCAGATCGCTGTAGAGAGCTTATCGGTGTATAGGGAAGTCTTTCATATATGTAGTGTAAAATCAATGGTGGATAAAACATAGGTGAGAATGGAGTAGTCATTTTTAAGCTCAGTACACTTTTATTAGTTTATTAGCACATTATGATCACATTAAAGGAAAATTTCAGTTATACTATAATAATTTTACTGTTTGGCTTCCTTTTCCCTTCTAAATAAGCCGGGCTAACCTGTGGGATTACCTATGTAATCACTTCTTTTCGGTGATGCTGCCACATCCTCAAATCTCTTAAATGTATGACGCTAAATGGTTTGAGAGTGTTTACTTAAAAGTGTTTATTTACGTGATGTGTACTCTGAACTGGGGAAGACTGGTTTCCCCTACTATGGTACTTACTACTGGAATGAACAGCAAAACAAACTACTATTACAAAACTAACTACTAATATTTACGTCCTACTTAGTCATTTTTTTAATAAATACTTTGTGTGACCAACTTTTCTTGTGACGTTGTATATAAAGTGTATAATTTATTCCCAGGTCTTTCTCGTCAAAGTTTAATTAACTAACTAACCTGTCCAGCTGCTGTTACGTTTCAATCGTGGTTTATAATCAGCCGATTGAGACAGCACTTAAACAGACCCTCATCAGACTCTCAACGTCTGACGTCAATGCAATACCAAACATTCACTTTTCACCAAACTACCAACACTGTGCCTGGCACGGCCTCATTTGCATGAAACTCCAATCTGCACCTCTCTACTGTCAGCACACTGCACGTTGTATTAAAAGAGAAAACCGAAAAGCAAAGCACATTTCAAGGTCAGAAAAATAGCAATAGCACTATTTGCACTAGTCTTTACAGTGGATGTTATTAAATCTGACTTTTTAAAACCAAAAATACAATAGTGGAAGTATAGAGATAGATTAATAAATAAATAAATACAATTTCCCCTCCTGGCTAAGCAGAGAAGCCTTTTAGAAAACTGCATTTCAACCATGCAGAGAAACTCTGGGACACACTGCATTTAATAATAAAAAGAAACTAAAAAAAATATCATTGAACAGTGAGTGGTCAAAGAGCAGAATCGGCCCTACAGGAGGAAAGAGCCAAGTTAATTTATGAGCAAAAATCCTATTAGCATGTTTCTAGTGGCACAAAGCCATCAGAAATAAACAGAGAGAAGAAAGCTCAATTTAAAATGAAATGCAGTGTGTGAGGGGGGGAAAGGCATTCTCTCTCTCAGTGCTCCTTCTGAATCTCTTTATTACTCTCCTCCAAAAATCATCCCAATTACAGAGCTAATTTTAGCCTCCAGTTGGTGTGCATTTGTGTGTTTCTACCTTTCCAATAGATCGGAAAAGAGGCTTAATACAGCAGGCAGAGGTCGAACTAACTAACCTTTGTCGGCTTCACACAGCTCATAACACACAACAATGAGCTGTGTGTGTGTGTGTGTGTGTGTGTGTGTGTATGTGTGTTTGTGGAAGAAAGAAAGAGAAAACAACAAGCAAGGGATGTAGCAGCATGCCCCCCCCCCCCAAAAAAAATGTGTGTGTGTGTGTAACTGTGTGTGAGAGAAGACGACAGCTTGCATGAAAATCCCCACATTTGCGATCGTGTGCGCGTTTGTGTGTGTTTGAGCTTTAGTGCATTATGTTGTGGTGTGTTTTTCAGTGTACACAACTGCCAAAATGTCATTCCAGTAACACAACAATCATCAAAGCCTGCGCCATCTATCCTAAAGACCATCTAGTGATATTCATAAAGAGCATAGCAGATAACAGCCTTGTCATGTTAGCTCCTCCATAATCCAGACGTCTAGCCTTTCATCTACACCAGTGTGTGTGCGTATGTGTGAGAGGGAGTCGGAAGAGAGCATGATCATATATGCTGCTGTTGTTAAGGCTTATCACCGAGATCAGAGTGATGTCAAAACAACTGTGTGTTGGCAGGTGATGACACATACACACAGGCACACAAACTGTACATACACACACACACACACACACACACACAAGCAGATCATCACTAAAAGAATTCACATGTGCACACGTCATGAGGTCACACACGTCTAACACACGCAACCATGTACAATCACGTGTCATCAGCAAGGAAACGCACATATTCACAGATGCGTAGTGTACATTTTTAGGAACACGTACACACACACACACACACACACACACACACACACACACACATAGGTTTTCCCTCCAGACAGGTGTAGTAGAGTCAGTCCAGTTATTTGAGCTCTTGTAGCACAGCCAGCAACAGCCTCAGTCTAATTACCTCTGGGATGCTAACATCACGGCAGTATCAAAACAGGTGTGTGTGTGTGCCTGTGTGTGTGTATACGAAGAGAGAAAGTGAGAGTCATAACTGTGTGTTTGTCTCTGTAGGCACTCCAAATTGAAATATATATTGAGAAAAGAAGCGTTAATAAAAAGCCTTGATCAATATTTCACAAACCACAGCTGATTTTCTTGTTAACAGGTTCAGTTTGTACCTAATGGTAAAAATGCAGGGAATATGTTTGACAGTAGCTTCCTGATGGGACATTTTATTATAAATAAATGTCCACCGCGGTGTTCTTTTATAACTAATCACTGACAATGAGCTGATCAAAGGTTTTTTATTTTTGCTCTTGTAAAAAAAATACTGGGGATGTCGAGGTGCTTCTTGTGAAGAGTCCTCTGCAATAAGGAAGTGTTTTAGAAGTGGGGGCATAGTAGTTAAGGTCAGCGATAGCCAACACGGTTGAACAGACAAAGAGAAGGGAAAACTCAACGTTATCAACAGAGGTTAAGGAAAAGAAGCATCAATAACAAACAGTTTGATTTCCCGAAAGATCTCTGTGCAGCGCAAAAACATCAATCAAAGGAGATGTCCAATAAAAACCCAACACATATGCAGGTTACTGTTTTGGTGTGCTGTTTTATCTGGTTATTAATGTATTTTGTTTATCTGTGTGTGTGTGTGTGTGTGTGTGTG
>NC_060160.1:19625379-19646916 GCF_021292245.1 Micropterus dolomieu
CGGACCATCACCTGGGCAGGCAAGGGGCAGAGGTCAATATAACTCTGAACAGTTGCTTCCAAGCTGTATGTACACACACACACACACACACACACACACACACACACACACACACACACACATAGGTTTTCCCTCCAGACAGGTGTAGTAGAGTCAGTCCAGTTATTTGAGCTCTTGTAGCACAGCCAGCAACAGCCTCAGTCTAATTACCTCTGGGATGCTAACATCACGGCAGTATCAAAACAGGTGTGTGTGTGTGCCTGTGTGTGTGTATACGAAGAGAGAAAGTGAGAGTCATAACTGTGTGTTTGTCTCTGTAGGCACTCCAAATTGAAATATATATTGAGAAAAGAAGCGTTAATAAAAAGCCTTGATCAATATTTCACAAACCACAGCTGATTTTCTTGTTAACAGGTTCAGTTTGTACCTAATGGTAAAAATGCAGGGAATATGTTTGACAGTAGCTTCCTGATGGGACATTTTATTATAAATAAATGTCCACCGCGGTGTTCTTTTATAACTAATCACTGACAATGAGCTGATCAAAGGTTTTTTATTTTTGCTCTTGTAAAAAAAATACTGGGGATGTCGAGGTGCTTCTTGTGAAGAGTCCTCTGCAATAAGGAAGTGTTTTAGAAGTGGGGGCATAGTAGTTAAGGTCAGCGATAGCCAACACGGTTGAACAGACAAAGAGAAGGGAAAACTCAACGTTATCAACAGAGGTTAAGGAAAAGAAGCATCAATAACAAACAGTTTGATTTCCCGAAAGATCTCTGTGCAGCGCAAAAACATCAATCAAAGGAGATGTCCAATAAAAACCCAACACATATGCAGGTTACTGTTTTGGTGTGCTGTTTTATCTGGTTATTAATGTATTTTGTTTATCTGTGTGTGTGTGTGTGTGTGTGTGTGCGTGTTGTTCTTCGTTTCAGCGTTTCCATAAGAGATCTGCAGCAGCCTCCCGCCCAGTCCAATCAATAGCTTGTTACTGCAGCCTAATGTCTTCCACTGAGAGAGGTGACACACAAACACACACACACACACACACACACACGTACAGGCACCAGTACACAAGCATTATGTTAACATGCACGGAGGACAAACACATATCAGCATGTGACAGGCGAAAAATACATGTTAAGGAACGTACACGCGGACACATTTAAGGGTTTAAAACGTAAAAACTAAATCTTTGACAACAACGTGTTTTCTAACTGTACCTTGCTTTATGAAATGCTAATTTCCAAGGTCTCCAGTAAGCAAATGGCTCTCAAGGGACAGCATTTCAGCTTTACGGCCTGAACTAAGTCAGCCTGGAGGAGAACAAGACCAGGTTTGAAAAAAGAAAAGGCTGAGATGAGATGGAAGAGGAGGAGGAGGAGTAGAGGAGCCATTAATATATAGAGACACTAAGCAGGAAATGAAAGTTTAGATTCCTTCCTTCATCTGACGCGATGGGCTTTGTGGCTAAAACCTGTTTTAGCAATTGGAACTGTCATTTTCTTTTTATGGTGCATGAGAGACTGTGCTAAACTGTCTCAATGATTTATTTTTATATTTTAAAGGCATGTTGAAGATGCACTTACAGACTGTGTAAGAGCAGAAAAATCTTCAATCCGTTGATTTAATGACTTACAGTAAAGAGGTCAAAGGTCAGGGCATGCTGATTTTAACTGTTGTAGTCAATGAATGATCGAGTAAGAAAGCAGTGCTGAGACAAGACAAGACATACAAACTTTAAACCCCCCCGATAGAACTGTTGTTTTTTCGAGGGAAGTTAAAGTGAGTTTTCTGTCCATAACAGCAGATGCTGAGCGACTCTGCTGCTCTGACCGGACTTTTAAGTCTATTTCTTCACAGTAAACAAGATAAAGTGAGGCGGTGTCTGCTGCAGCTGTCCACCACTCATAGCAGAAATTACAAATTTTGTAGTTTAGTGATTGCCACTGAAATATATCCACTAGATATATCTATCAGCACATATAGGATCAAAGGAGAGGGGTTTTCTAAAGATGGTTTTAAGTGGACAACCTCTGCAGCAGCATAAAATGCATGCTAGGAAACATTTTGTCACCCAAGGAAGTGAGAATGGATAGTTTGGACAGTGTTACACCCCATATCACATTTAATCCCTTCTAGTACAACTGGTAAATGAGGATTCTGGTAAATGAGGATTCTGTTCTGCTCCATTTGAACACTTAGCATAAACGGGACCATCTCATCAGCTGGATCCAGTGACCCCCCCCCCCCCCCCCCCCCCCCCCCCCCCCCTGCAGCCAGTCATGGTGGTTGGCAGCATACTATTGGGTCTGTACAAATACAGAAAAAGGTACAAACTGGAACACACTGCACACACACGCACACACACAACAGCAAAGCGTCCTTTTGTTCGTGCCTTTGTTTTGCGGTTTCTACTTTTTCCTCGGCTGAGGGTTTGAAAGTGATTACCGATGCGGTCCACTTCATTTGCATGAGAACAAAAACAGCGTGGGGAACACATTATCACTTCACAGAGGAAGACAGAGAGCTGTCTGCCCGTTTGTTTACGCTGTTGTGTTCGGACATTTTCCACCAACGCCGCCACTGCTGTCTCACGAGGACGGCGTTTTCTGCAGGAGGAAGCAGCAGAGCCGGGAGGGAGATGGGGGAAGAAAACACCAATGGATAAAGAGGCAGACATGGATAGAGGTATAATACTCTGATATATGTATTGCAAAACCAAGTGCATGCATCAGTCAGGGGGTACATAAGCAGTGAATATTCAGATGCACAAAAATGATTCACATCTGCTTTCTCTTTCACTTTCTGTACAGTACAAACTTGTACATCAAGTATGCAGCATTTACATATTTGCAGATATCTTAATCTCTTACCCTGTGCTATTTAAACTTGAGACAGTTGTTATTGGCAGTCCCATCGTAGAAGCCTATGCCCGTATCGTTATATTTCCTTCAGTTACTGTTTTTACATTTTTTCATTTACTTTGTGATCCAGACCAACGATGCGCTACAGACCAGAGTGAGGTCATTTTTATTTTGGCTCATCTCGTTAGACTACTGGAGACACATTCTTTCATTCACCGTGACAAGAAGAGTGGTGAGAAGAAGATCTGCAGTCTTTCTTCATTATGGACAATCTCCATCAGCATCACAAACTGGTAGGGGAAAACACGAGCAGCACAAGCTGACCGATCACATTCTTCTCTGTAGCCACCTCAGCCCAGACATATACATTACTGTATTCTCCATAGTAAAGACACAAGCAGATTATTAACCAGGCAGCTGAGTTTATAGTCAAATAAAATAATAAATACAGACACAACAGGTATAGTGTAAAATGCTCATAGAGGATTTCTTACCAACCTGATATTATTTCATCCCACAAAACCCTAGGGAGATGTATGACATTCATTTTAGAGGGGTTTAACTGTCTGTACTGTATGAAGAGATATGGTATATGCCAGAGAGTAAAACCTTCATGGCAGGATGTAGGATGTCATTCTCATAAAATATGGATTTTCTGGTGAAATACAGTAAAATGAAATAATTCCTTGTTTAGCCAGGGGCCTGCTAGAGCCATATCAAGGACCCAAGGGAGACCCTGTACCACCAAATGTGAACCATCGGCCTTATGAACTTCCATTTTAAGCCTTAATCCTTCTTTTTCATGCATCCCTCTCTCCTCTCCCTCTTCCCTCAGCCTGCAGCCTACAGGGAGGTGTGCAGGCAGAAAGGAGATGAATATAGAGCAAACAACAATGTAGCGCTCCAGAAAAAGCTATTTGGAGCTGGTTGACCCCGGGGTCAGCTGGCTGGCTGGCTTCCTGGTTAAAGGGGATTGGTGGGAAATGGAGACAGCTGCGGACAGCCAATCACAATGCGCATAACGGAAATCAATGAGGTTCCACGGAAAATGTCAGCTATGGCTGACCTTTTGGAGATTACAGCCTCCTGAGTCAGAGAGGAGGAGGAGGAGGAGGAGGAGGAGGAGGAGGAGGAGGAGGAGGAGGAGGAGGAGGAGAAGAAGAGAGAGAGAGAGAGAGAGAGAGAGAGAGAGAGAGAGAGGAGGAGGACAGGAAATAAGAGGGGGTGAGGTGGAAAGGAGAAGAAGAGATCAGGACGAAAAAGATGGTTAGAAATAGAAAGGAGAGGAGGGAGGGATGAGGAGAAATTTGAAAGGGACAGAGGTGAGAGCGAGAAAGAAAAGGGGGATGTGGGACATGGAAACAGTAGAAATGGAAGAAAACTTGTATGAAAAAATGTATTCGACTTGACAACGTTATAGAATTGCATAATTTAAAATGCATAATATTTTCTTTTTTTCTTATTTTACTTTATTTGTTTTAAAGCTTATTATATGGATTATAATAATTATATGGATTTATTAAATCTTATTGTGAGAGCCCTTTGTAGAGACAGAGTGCAAAGTTAGAGGTCTGAGAGCTGCATTTTGAATGTGGAAATCATTTCAGAGATGGTAGCAGGGAGTAAGAGGAAGACGAGGTGACCTTTACTGTCTCCGGTACTGCTGCTTCGTCGTCTTAAACCAGCCTCTGGAGGAGCGAGTGAGAAAGAGAGGGTGAGAGAGAGAAGTTGGAACACAAACTCTCCTGGCCTAGTGAGGATGTGAATATTTATTTTCTTGCAGTCCTGTGTGCCTCTGTCTTTATTTCCCAAGATCTTCCCAAGAACACAGTGCTGTTTACATCATTTCCTTCCCAATTTCATTCCACCCTTCCAACCTTCCTTGTTATCTTTTTTCCTTCCTTCCTTTCATGATTCCTTCCTTTGATGTCCCATAAAAATTTTTTCCTCCTTTTCTCCTTTTAATCCTTCGCTTTTCCTTTCATTTTCTTGGGTCTTGTCTGAAACCGCGAGTCAAATACAATTGGCTGGAGACATCAATTACGTTTGATTATCCCGTGCAAAAGTCAACTGTGAATATCAGATATTGAGTGCTAATCTGAAGATGTCAATTGCTAACAGTGCGTGACCTTTAGGTTGAATGTGCCAATAGGATCCCCAGTGTCCCTGTGCACAAGTGTTGTGTGTGTGTGTAAATATACATACACAAGCAGAAAGTCATATGCATGCACTTGCTTAAATATACCCAATCAATGCGCACGCTGATGTGCATACACTCATACACATACTAAGCAATAAAGTAAAGGAATACTAAAGAGCAGACATGCAGAAGAACATGTACACATTATGCCATGCACATACCGTGCACAGACACACAAAACCACACACACACACACACACACACACACGCACACACACACATTTCACAATAATAAAAAACAAAACTATGAAATACAAAGTCTTCTAGAATAAATGTTCCAATTTAGCTAATGGTGGGAGGCACTGAGTGTCCTTTGATTTAAAATTCCCTGTGGAAAATGTAGCTCTATTCAAAGGTACCCACCTCTGCAGCACAAACACCTGCCCTGCTACTCGTTTTGTCCTGAATCGGAACAAGAAGGTGAAAGGTCACTGAGGCCCAAATGAGAACTCTTCTGCCTCCTACCTGAGTTGATTCACTTTATCCCATCTCCTCATGTCACCACCTCCTTCCCTCAGACGACCTTGTCTCACCATCTCCGTCCCTGCTCCTTCCCCTCTGTCCCAGGTTGTTTTTAGTAGGGGGGAGGGGGTTGAAGGGACGGGTCTTTCTCTCTTTCTCCCTCTTCCCATCTCAAAGCCTGCTCTCATTCCTAACAAATACACACCAGCGCGCACGCACGCACGCACACACCCTCACACGCAGGCGTTTCTCTTTGAACTGAGTGCTGCAGTGCGTTCAAAGCAAAGACGAAGGCAAAAATACGGGGGTGGCGAGGGGAGAGAGAAGGACACTTGAAGGTGAATTTGATTTCCACATCATTTTAACCCACACACAGACACACACAGACACACACACACACACACATATATATATAAACACATGTGGTACCCTAGCCAAGTCAGAAAGTAAGCACGTTTGCTGAGTTACCTCCAAGCAGCCACTGATACACATACATACAGTGACTGACACACACAATAGACAGTTAATTTCTGTGTGTGAGCACATGCATTACAACCTGTGTCTTATACATATTTATTATTTTTGCTCATAACAGAGGATCACCTTTAAACTTCTCCCTACTCCAAACTGTCTGTTTGTATATGCATGTGTAAGTTTGTGCGTGCATGCGTGTGTGTTTACAGAATATGCATATCAGTGTGTAGGAGCACAGTGACTCATGCAAAGTTGAACTGAACAGTCCCACATTCGCTGGACAAAACATCGCAACAACAGTACATTTGGAGCAACCACTGCACGGCAGAAACTGCTATAACCCTGAGACTATGTGTGTGTGTGTGTTGCAAATGTGTCCAACCAATTAAAGCAATCAAGTCAAGTGCAAACCGCCCACCGTTCTGCATATTGATAAGGCTGGGAGTACAAGATGGCGACCTGGGCCATTGTGCCAAACTACTCTGACCCCTGTGTCCACTTCTTCCACCAACGCCAACCAAAACCATGGCGTAAACACTTTATACCACTTAGCTCCGCCGCAGTCCACACACGCAGACACACACGCAGACACACAGACACATGCTAGATGCGAGCACCGGCTTGACAGTATGACAAATATTGCCTTCCATCCAGAACGAATGAGGTAACGACAAAAAAAAAAAAAGAAAGAGAATCAACGGCTCATTAGAAAGATAAAAACCTCCCAAAGCCCTGAGGGTGAAAGGGAAGAGGGTGGAAACAAGAAATGAAAAAGAAGAGAGAGAAAAGACTTGAGAGACGACAAATCATAACAGCTGTAACTCAATTCGGAGGCCCTGTTAGAGACAGCTTTCTTCATCTCTTTCTCTCTCTCTCTTCATCTTTTTATCTCTGTCTTTCTCACTGTCTCTCTTCTTGTCCGAGCTCCTTGGTAATTTTTCCCACCAACCAATAAGCCGTTATGTGGCAGTAATATGGCTGCTAATGGATGCACCAACCCGGGAGGAAGCACACACAGCACGCCATTAGCCCAAATGCTATGCAAAGCTACTACAAGAAAGTGTGTGTACGTATGGGTGTGTTGGTTTACGCGTGTGAAATCTGTGCTTTCTAAACAGGAATAATGTTTTGGTGATTCTTCTGATGAGTTTGGGGTTTGGCTGCATAAATGGACATTTGTCTTTTGGTCAGCGGTGGAAGAAGCACTCAGATCCTTTTCAGATCCTTGAGAGACGACACATACTGTGAGTCACTTGCGACAAAAGCATCCTCCAAAAAGAGTGTAAATGTAAATGTACATACTCCATTAATTTTAACCTTATATACTGTTACGTAGTTTAATCTTTAATTCTTTATAAACTGCATTTTGTCTGTAGAACTTTAGTCCGCAAAGTAGTTTAAAATCGCCTTCAGATAAATGTAGAGGACTAAAAAGTAAAGCAAAGTATTAAAGCTGCTACAGTATTTTTTATATTACCAACAGATAACATGACTACCTGTATGTGAAAGGGGACAGACGTCAACAAAGTTAGCAACTAGCAAGTGAACCAACTGGAGCATTTGCCAGCTAAAGAGGCCGATATTTCCCTGTGGAGAAAGAGGACACAAACATGACTCCAAAAGAATGCTAATGTTGCTCTGTATCTGCTGGGTATAGGTAACGAGTTTGCCATATCAACTTGAAATGTATCAAAACATGTCAACGCTGTGTTGTATTCCCTTTGCCAAAAAAATCTGCTATTGCTTGTGAGAAAAAATGTAAATACAGTGAAGTACAAGTAATTTAAGTATAGTACTACACTAAGAGTTCTTAGTTACCTTCCACCACTGTAAGTAAGTAAGTAAAGTTTATTTGTATAGCACCTTTCACAGATAAAAATCACAAAGTGCTTCACAGTAAAATGTAATACAATACAACAAAATAAAATACAACAATACGACAATACGACAATAATTGTGGCCTGATGGCCCAGGGCCAGTAAAAAGTAACGTCGGGATACTTGAACTAGCAACTCACAGTGCAAAAACATTAATTTATTTATTTTTTTAAAGTTAGAAACTCAACATCCTGCAAGAGAGAGAGCCCGTCATGTTTGAGGTTTTTAGTAGGCTATGTTTTGTTTTAAAAGTAAATTGTTTTGTTAACCTTTTTATTTTTTATAATTTTAATTGTGATATTTTAGGTTAGTTTTTTTTATATCCAGGATGTATTTTATAACCAATTAAACATGTTAACAGTATAACATAACTTACAAGTCTTTGGTTTTGTTTTAACACTGATAAATAACTTTTGGAAGGAGGGCCAGTAAAAATTGTCTTTGGGCCAGTAAGTTTTAAACCAACTGCCCCGGTGGGGCCAGTTGCAAAAAAGTTTAACGTTGAGCCCTGACTGTGTTTGGTTAAATTGTCTTGGTAGATGTACACATTTCCAGCATATCCTATTGTGTACTCACGTCGTCTTTGCTCTTCTTTTTTATCATGTGGCATATTACCAGTAAGTACAAGAAATCCATACACACGCCAAGGTCCTGTACACAGACTCACACACAGACATACACCTT
Source organism: Micropterus dolomieu (assembly GCF_021292245.1). NCBI lineage: Eukaryota > Metazoa > Chordata > Actinopteri > Centrarchiformes > Centrarchidae > Micropterus > Micropterus dolomieu. Next base: position 19,633,941 of record NC_060160.1, read on the forward strand.
TGAAAAAAAAATCTCACAATTGACTCTGTGCCCTCAAAAAGGTCAAGAGTTGTTTATTTAAGATTGACAGCTGCATATTTTTCAAACTTTCCACCTGGTTTTTATGGGTGAGGTGGGCTCCGGGGACCTTAATACGTTATAAAATAATTAAAACAATTAGAATGTACTCAGTCCATAGAGAAACAACAATTAAAACATAATAAGAATCACTTATAACAACCAAATCTTACTCACACAGAAACCTTTCCAAGAATTAGAGCTCATAAAGAATCCATTAAAAACAAGAGTTTTTCTCTGACCAAAAGGGATATTGTTTCTTAATTTTTAGTGTGGTATACTCACTTTATTTTAGAAAGACAAAAGAATAGAGACGCACACACAAACACCATGGGAGACGGGATTTTCATGCCTTGGAGGTCACAGGTTGCCGATATGCGAGGAGACCCCAATCACACTGTTGGCGCACAGACATGCATTCACAGAGAAAGAGAGACAGAGTGAGAGGGAGGATTTGTTTAATCGTTTGGCCAACTCTGACAGATGGTCGTATGCTTCCAAAAGAGCAGTGCGACTGGGAAAATGGGCCATCAGTGACCCTCGCAGTGTGTGGGTTTGTGTGTGCGCTTATGCATGTTTGACAGTGTTACAAAAGCAAACGTTATTCAAGTATTGTTTCAGTCCCACTGTAACCCATTGCCAAGCCCTGATAGTAATCAGGCTGGCAGGACAGTAAACAGGAGAAGTGGACTGAACAACAGGCATCAGTCAGGGATGAATGCCACAAGGAGAAAGATCCTTCCACACCTCAATGCTTCCTTCCTTCCCTGCTTTCCTTCCCAGCCAAAACCACTCTACCCGCCTTCCTCTTTCTCCCTCATTCTTTCTCTTTCTTCTATTCCCTTTTTAACTCTCCTGCAACACCTTCCAAACACTGAAGCCTTTACTTCTCTTCCCATGCTGTTTTTTTCAACCCTACCTCTCTTTTCCCCCTCTTCCATCCATCAACAGTGAAGAATTTGGGTCTTTAACACGGTAAACTTGGCAAAGCCAACACACATTAACATGTCATTAACATGACATACATATCCATGCATGCAGGAATAAAGTAAACACTGACCATATCATGCACACAACGCTGGGACAAACACGTTGTAACATAAGTAATTAACACACTGTTGAACGGGTCTTTACATGAGAGGAGAGCTCAATTACATGCACACAGAGCAAAGGATCATGCACACACACGCACTTTGGCGGGCGTCCAGACTGAGTCTTGTTGCTTGTGTCTATAAAGCCCTGAGAACCATATCGACAACTGTAATAACTGTGGCTGGCAGGAGAGAGCAGATTACAGCAGCAATCATCGGCCCTACACGCACGAACACACATACACACACACAAATACAAATCTTCACTGTCTGTCAAAGACCTACTTGTTTTCGTCAATTCAGATTCAGATACGTACACATTTCAAGGTCCATCCTATAGCCTATATGAAGCAGTAATATTGTAGTATGTCCCAGGTCCACTGTTAGAGGAATAACACTGAAACATACTGTTCACAAAGTTAGTTACACAAAGCAGTCAGTTAGGGATATCATTAAAATAAATTCAATTATTAACAGAACGGCAGATGCAGTTTGACTTAAGGAATATTAAAACTGACTGATTCTGTCGTAAATTGCAGGCTAAATTAACTACGAGTGACTGATGAGTGTTTTTGGTGCCTTCACACAATACAAATGCCCTAATCTCAGAAAGCCAAACTCGACCGGAAAATCATTCTTTAGAGAAACACAGAGCAGGTCTGTAATGGCAGCGCAGGGTCACCGGTGGAAAGTGAAAGTGGGCTATATTGGAGTGGAGAGAGCAGGCTAAGATTGGGGTCAGAACTATATGGTGCACAGGCCAAGGAGAGGAAACATGTGAAGAGGAGAGGAGAAGAGAGGAGAGGAGAGGAGAGGAGAGGATGATGTCATCGGGTTTATTTGAAAGCTTGAAGACAGCAGATGTACAGCATATCAGAAAGCCAGTACTACAAACTGGGGGGATGGGGTTTGAAAGATGGGGGTATTTACCAGACAGGGATGGTCTAATGAACAGATTCATTGGAGCTCATATTGCTCTAGATACAGTACAAAACTCAGTAAAATACACTGTAGAATTAGTACAAAGTTACATTAGACACAATGCCAGAACTACCTTATCACTACATATATGTGGACAATGAGTGTGACTTGGTTATGTATATTTTGGTCTTCACAAGTGTTGATATAAAACACCACACCTGTGAAATACTACACCATACTTTTCTATCCACTTTATTCCCACATCCCTTTCAATCATCCTATTCTGTTCTCCTCTATTTCACCTCTCCTCATTTCTGTACTGTTCCCTCCTTCCTTTACGCTCCCCCTTTCCCTTTCTCTTCCATTCTCTCTCCATCGGCCCCCGACCAAGGAGAAGCGATTTGCAGCAGCAATCCGTCGCTAATTCTCGCTCAGCGTTCATGAAAAATGTATAGCAGGGAGACTGTAGGGAGATGCAGATTGGCGCTGGGCCCTCAGCAAGAGCCTGGCTCTGCATTAATGGAACATTACCCCCCCCCCACCCCCCATCCCTCCTCTCCATATACATCTCCTCTCTCCCTCCCTTCATTTTTTTTTATATTCTCCTATTCTAAACAGAATCTATCTATCTATCTATCTATCTACATCACCTTTGAAAATGCTCTTTTCCTCGCTCTCAGAGTTTGATGAAACAAAAGACATAAATATTCGAGGACTCAGTGGAATATTAGCAGCTCAAACAACCCAAACACAGCTATCTGCAATCTGAACAACTCTGCGTGTGTGTGTGTGCATGTGTGTGTTTCTTCATACGCACTTGCTTCTGCATTTGCCTGTGAGCGCAGTGTGCAGCCAGCTAAACCTTCTCAAAGATAATAAGAGGAAAAACTTTATCTTAATCTTTAAAAGGCACAACATGAAGTTTGAATCCAGCTGTGAAATGGGTCGTGTGTGTGTGTGTGTGTGTGTGTGTGCGCGCGTGCGTGAATGCATCTTAGCATGAATTCACAGATATGTTCGTGTGCGTGTGTGTGCATGTGGATGTGTTTAAAGCACAGGTATCTTATGAGAGTAGATTAATAACAGCACTGTAATGCCATCAGGACTAGTCACAGTGTGGATCATGCATAATAAACCTCCCAAAGAGTTTATACACACACACACACACACATACACACTCCCTGTCACTATAGCAACACTGGCAGTGTTGCTGCCCCTAACTTCAAAGTCAGATGTAATTTCAGCCTCCCAGCAGCCAGAGGGAGCCATGGTGATGACAGAACACTCCCTTCATCCCTCCTTCAATCCCTTCACTTTTCTCCTCCTCCATTCCTGTGCTCGCTCCTTCCTTCCTCCCTCCCCTGCCTAGCCAGCCTGCTGGGAGGCCAGGCATCCAGGACCAGACATAAAAATAAACCCAGAAAGGTTAGAAGTGGATGACTGAAGCCAGGGAAAGAGGGAGTGAAAGGCGAAAGGGGAGATGCTAAAAAAGGGAGAAGGAAAGGGAAAAGTGGGAGGGAGGAAAAGGAAGGAGGGAGATGATATCGCCTTTTTCTTATTCATTCCTTCTACAGCAAGTCCTAGTCCATTTTCTCTCTTTCCTTCTCCTTTTTCTCTGCTGCAGTCACTATCAGCTGCAGCAAAAATCCCTCAATTTCAAGTATTTGTTATTTCAATCCACATTATTATCCAACGAGGAAGAGAAATACAACCAGATGCATATACTGTCATCATTTGACAAGTGAATGTCCCCATGTTCAAACTACTAATGAATATAAAATAGATGTTTCCAATCTTCAGTTCAGATTGGCTCAATAACATTTGAAGCCATTTTAACAGTTAATTTAAATATTAATGTGGTAACAGAAAATCACCATTTATAATGGAGGGCTTAATGCCAGAAGGGCATATGTGGCATTAATGGTTGGTGAAAATGAAATCTATATATCAAGTATGCACTCGAGGAGATGTATTTGGTGTCCTGAAAGAGTGTTTTATCAAAAGCAAATCAAACACAAATTGAAGTGAACTGAGGTGACGTCCAGCCAGGATCTTTATCACAATTTAAGAACAACACCGGATGTAACACCTTGAAAGGACAAGCTAAACTGGTAAAACACGCGGTGTGTCATATTCATTTACTGTGTCCAACATCCAGATATAGCAGCCTCTGCTTTCACACACTGTCACACTGTTGACTGTCCCGTGGTGGACAGTTTGGGAGGTGTTGATGTGCGTTTTTTGTGTAAAAACAAAGAAAAAGTAATATGTACACACCGCAGCTCCATGCATAGACACACACATACACACACAGAAGTGCATACAAATGCACACACATCTAAACGTATATCAACACTTGCACACACATTCATCCACTTTTCATACACATCATCCATTTTTAACAAGATGCTTATGCAGAATCCTTCCTGTCAATGTAATAAAGATCAGAGGAGTGTGTGTGTGTGTGCGTATGCGTGTGGGTGTGTTTAATGGAAACATATAGCAATGAGCTGCCTCTCCTCCTCTGTCCACTTCTGTCCTGAAGTAGTCTTCCTAATATGTTAGGAGAAATAAGCTGTGACAAAAGACACCAGCCAGAGGAGAACTGATGGGCAAAGGATAAAAAAAAGATGCAGAGGGAAAACATTTCTCTCCTTCTAGGGTCAGCCCTCACTCCCTCTCCTCCTCCTCCCCCTCCCTTATCTACCCCCTTTCTCTCCTCCTCTGTAGGAGAGGCTGGTGGAGAGGCGCCAGTGGAACCGGACTGGTGTTTTCTTAACCAAGTTCATCCCTCTCCATTTCCCCCTCACTCTAAAATCATAAAGCCTGTCGCACACTGGGAGTGTAGGCATGTGTAAGCATAGGGGTAGGTTAGTGTGTAAGAGTAGTGCTCGGACAGAGTGTGTGCACACATACACACAGAGTTTTACAATCTGCCTTTCACTCTGCTGTGCTTTGCTTCAGTCAGCCAGCCTGTCAGGGGTGGTTGGGTATAAACACGGCCTCCTCTGCAGCTGAGGAGCTCTTCCCCTATCTCTTTGCCACTGCTGCTCAGCCTTGTGTTACCAGTTTGCTTTAACAACCCACATTGGCCAACATAGCTCCCAGTAGGTAGAACAGTGTGTAGCCATCAAATCTTGCCATAAGATACAACTAAAAGTCTTCAGGCAAAAAATACTTTATTGATCCCCATAGGGAAATTCTCCTTTGGTGTGTCTCTCCTCCACAGGGAATGACAGTGCGGTGTCAGCTGTAGAGGAGTGCTGGTAGGGATTCAGTGTCCTGCTAAAGAACACTTAAGTAGCGTGGATGCTTGACAACATGGAGATTCAAACTTCCAGCTAATTGCCTGACTCTTTTAAGGTTGCTTCACTGGTCATCACTTCAAACTGGACTGGCAGAGCTGCAGACTAAAGTGTGTTAAAAAATTCAAACGGAATTCCTATGTGGCTATTTATCTCAAGGCTCTGCAGACATTTAAGCTGCTAAAATATTAAAAAGGAGCTACAAATATTTAGAAAATATGTCAGATATAATCACAGGTGAATTTCTTAAGGTTAAAAAAGAAACATGTTGATGATGTGTGCAGATGAAAGACCCAGAGATGTTTTAACCCTCGGATCAATTCCTCTTCCTGTACATCTGTGTTTTCAAGCCGTGGGGGAACAAATGGTACGGCCCCGGCAAAAACACGTGTTCCTGGCTCTTGAGAATCAGAAAAAAATTACGCATGTACACGAATCTGTGTGTGCGCGCTAAATGATTCATGAGGAGCAAACGAAAACAGGCTGGCATACAAGCGGAAAAATAGCCCGTCTGCATTTTAGATGAAGCCAGGGTCCTCCGCCTTGCTGTGTCATGATATCTGGGTCTGCGGTGAAACGGGGCAGAGGTGAAAACACGTGTGTGTGTGTGTGTGTGTGTGTGCGGTAGCAAATTTGTGCCAAGTGTGAGTACCAATGTGAGAAATGGTTCAAGTCTGATACAAAAATCTCATATCACATGGTACGTTATGAAGTCCTGCGGAGCACATGTGGACTACCAACACATAACGAGACAGTGAATCAATCACCCATACTCATATTTGAGCGAATAGGTCTACAGGTTTAAGACAGGCATGGCCGTGAGCATTACCCTGTACCTCAAATTGTGAAACTGGCTTCAGATTAGCTGTCCTATTCTCAGAGCTCCTATGTGTTCATGTGGCAGGGAGCTGCTGTGGCCTTCAGTGCTGCTGTCTGTTCTAAGAATAGGCAGCAGGGTCCAGAGAACATCTCGTCTCTGAGTCTCCCTGCCTCCCTGCCTCCCGCTCTCCCCCACCTACCCTCTTTTTCTCTCTCCACATACTGCCAAGTAACTATCACTTAAATACACACAAAATAACAGCTGAAATGATGCTCCTACATGCACTTGGTATGACTACTAACGCATTCTGTCAGTGTAATGTGGTGGGTCCCTTAAAATATATGTTGAATCTACAGTATGTAATCTTTGTATATTTTAAGTCATTTTTTCCTTTCTACATGAGTCCCTCTGTTCCTTTCCTCCCCTTTACCTCCTTCCCTGTCTCCCCCATCACTCTGTTCCTTCCCTGCTCATCTCCCTCGCATTTCTTCGCTTTCTTGACTCCCTCTGCCTCGTTTCCTCCCCGCCTCTCCTCCCCCCTGTGTGCACTAATGTGGAGGCTGAATCTAACTGCTGGATGACATTACTCTGCGCTGCCTGCTGGCCTGTCTGCCTGCCTGGGGACTCTAAAATAAAACACAGCAGTGGGGAGAGCCAGAGTGAGAGCACATACCGTATAGGCAGCCTGACTGACGTGTTCTGAGAGAGCACACACACACACACACACACACACACACACACACACACGGCGTGTGAAAAACGCTTGCAGAGGACAGAATGTGTATCAAAGTGTGTGATGTCTGTGTGTTTGTGAGCAAAGAGGTCTGCGGGAGTGTGGTTGCAGTGAAAGAGCGAGAGAGAGGGGAGGGGAGCAGGCCTCTCCAGCTGTGCCCTGTCAATCATTCATGACCTAACACTTGGAAAAACAGAGGAGGGCAAGGTGGACAGGAGTGAAAGGGAAGAGACAGTGAGGGAGAGATAGTGTTTCTGAATTTTCCCTTTTGTCTGATGGAAAATAAGTCAAGGAGGGGCAAATGAGCGCTGAAAGACATACAAAAATATCTATGAGTGTGTGTGTGTGTGTGCTAGTGTGAATAACATGCCGCTGCTGGAACCCCATAGCCTGAATTCAACATCCCTCACCCTGAACAAGTGACAAAAAGATAACCACGTTTCACTTCACCGCTTCACGCCCTCTCTCCCTCTCTCTTACTCATTCTCTTTTTCATCCTGCTCTTCACCACCCCTCCTCCAACCCCCACCCCTTCCTCACCTCACCCTCCCACCCCCAGCTCTCACTCTGTCTTTCCACATGGCTGGCCATCCTCTCCCATGTCCCAGAGGATGGGAGGCTGTGCGGCAGCTTGGCAGGCTGTCAGGGGAGCGCCGGAGAGCAGGGAACATGTAGTGACTGGAACGGGGGTGGCGGTGGGGTTAGAGGTAGGGATGGGGGAGTAGGGGGTTGGGGGGTATGAAAGCCCTTGATCCTCACTTCACTGCTGTGGCACTGGCAGAACTGGCTCTGCTTAACCACGATAGGTAAAAGATACAAAGGGCTGAGGGTGCTACAGAGAGGGGGAAAACACAGTCGTCTCACTCCTCCCCTATTTTCATGTACCAGAAACGTTTCCACCACACATAGCAGGAAATAACATGGCAGCAGTCAACATGTCATCCTAGCAATCCTGCAGTCCAGCTCTGTAACACCCTGTCAGTAACATGACACGTCACCTTTTGTTGACCCGTAAATGCCTCACCTGTTGTGGGGCTCAAATGGCTGAACGAAGAGAAGCATCATTCTTTTAACTTTCTGTGCAATTTAAACAGTGATGCCTGATGTATGGTATAAGACAAATGAACAGATGAGAAAAGATTTGTCAAACGTTACTGTTATGGTTAGAGAAAAAAACTGTATTTAAAGTACTTTTACATAAAGGACTAATCAAAACCAAGACATATGGGGGTTACTGCCATCTTTTACTTAAATGTTTCACAATCAAACTCTCAAATGATCTTTACGCTGGCTCCTGACTTCACTATTGTGTGGAACTGGAGGAACAGGCTGAGCTGAACCAGAGCAAGTCTGCCGAGGCTGATAATAGTATGAGAGGAATACTGTACTGTTAATGCTAACCCTATGTTGAAAATCAAGCGGTAAATGCCAGGTAAGTTTATAAAAATACTAGGACTGCAACTAATGATTATTTTCATTGTCCATTAATCTGTCAATTATTTTCTCGATTAACAGATTAGTTGTTAGGTCTATGTAATGTCAGAAAATGGTGAAGAATGTTGATCAGTGTTTACCAAAGCTCAAGATGATGTCCTTAAATGTCTTGTTTTGTCCACGACCCAAAGAAATTCAGTTTACTCTTATAGAGGAGTGAAGAAACCAGAAAATTCAGATTTAGGAAGCTGAAATTAGAAAATATTGACTCAAAGCGATTAGTTGATTAAGAGTTGGCAATTCATTTAATAGTTCAGCTCTAAATGATACACTGAAAAAGCAGCTGGTAAACATTAAAGTCAATGCTGACTGCTGACACCAAGAGGCTTTTTTTAGCAGATGAGAAGCTACGATGCTGTCACAACTGAAATGTTTGCAATGGAAACACCACTCACTCATTCATCCATTACTACTGAGAACCACTGTGGCCGAAAAGCAGCAGAAATGTTGTTGCGTGTACATTAACGTCAGTGCTACATGGAAATGTAGATAGATGGTCAACACTGACAGCAACGCTAATGCTACAATAACAAGCTTGTGCTGAGCGCTTACTTTGTGTTTTTCTAATTGGAGAATTTAAATGATTAATGACATGGAATACAAGAAATATTATATCTCCAATACATTACATTTTAAAAGACCCAAGGGGCACTGTGACTTGCATTCGTGATTCGTGAAGTTACTAAAGCACTTTTTCCCTTTGGTCTCCCTTCAAAAATCCCGCCACATCACACAGCAGACTCGTCCCAAAACAACAACATGACACTTTGCCGACCCGCGCTCCCTCCCTCCTGACAGAGAGAAAGGGGAGAAAAAAAATAGATGACAGCAGCTTTAGATCTGACATCAAACGTCTGCAATATAGTGAGAGAGTGGGGGGGGGGGAGACGGTTACATCTCTGGCGTGACAGCTTGCTGGAAGAGCCTGGCAAACGGCGAGCAATTTCTCTCTCCTTCTCTCTCTCTCTCTCCCCTTCTATCTATCTATCCATCTCTCCCTCTCTGTGTCTCTCTCTCATCAAAACTTGCCGCCGATTAGGATCTCGGCAAGCCATGCGCTTTGGATGGGAAGTGAAAACACATGGAGAACCCAAGGGGTAAAACGCCAGGATTAAAGTGGCGAGGGAATATGGGGTGATAGTGGCGGTGCTTCAAATAGATCGGCCCACGCAATTGCAGTGGCTCCTCGCCTCGCTCTGGATTCACACACTGATACATCAAGGCCATTTCTCATTATAACACGGGGGGGGAGTTCATGACGCTACTTTAGAGGGAAAGACAAAGTAAAATTAAAGGAGGCGAAATGCCAAGATAAAGCAGATGACATACCAGTATCTTATGGAGGAAAGAACAGAGAAAGACAGTGTGTGACTGTGTGTGCATAAGAAAGAAGAGTATGAAAAGATGCTGATTTGAAACAAAGCAGAGTCAACCATCAGAGTGTGTTGAAAGACAGAGGACGACCAATGAACACAGACTTTGAAACTATCAGTATATGGAAAATATCACGGCTTAATTTGAGTTCATACACTTAATTTAGCCGTTCTTGCAGTTTGTTTCCTCCACTCCCGAGGCTGTTCCAAAGTATCTGGTAAATTAAACGGCACACACCTCAAGCAGTGCCAATATTTGCAACCATTTGCAAATGTCTATTTATTCTATTCTTGAAAGTGCTGAGGAGCTGCGAGGGGAGAAATGATAGAGAGTAAAAACCGATTAGTTTAGCCAAAAAAATAAATAAATAAATGGAGCAGCCCACATATCTCTCCCCTCATAGATCAGCCTGGCCTCACCATTTCTTCTCAATTACTCCTCCAGTCAACCTGCTTAACGATTTTTAGCTCACCACAAATGCCAAATGCGTGTGGGTTTGCATGTGTGACTGCGTGCATTAGCAGAAATGTCTGTGTCCGTGCATATGCTTTCCTGTGCATGTGGGTGTACGTGTGAGTGAGCGCATGATGGTTGGACCACAGGCTGATGCATGTGGCCTTTTTGCCTCGGGCATGGACGCCAGTCAAAACACAGACATAAGCTCTGAAATGAGCTGTCAAATCCATGTCTCCCATGGGACATGAGACAAAGGGGCGGGTTACAGGGTGAGAGGAGCATCTGATTGGACAGAAATGCTTACAACTGAACGCTAGACAGTAAGCCGGAAATACAGGAAGAGGAGGACAGAAATGTTTCTTTGAGGCTTGATGGATGTGTTTTAGTGTCTGCTACAACAAAGGGCCCTCTCTCTCTCTCTCTCTCTCTCACACACACACACACACACAATGTTTTCCCTAATGTGTATGTGTCAAATTCAGTGATACTTTGTGCTTATTGATGGGCAGAACTGTCAGTCACTCACCGGCAGACTGGACGGGCGGTCCTGGGGGACGCCATCCTCATTGTTGGCCTTACCAGAGTTTCCTGGTGCAGGACCCCTGGTGCTGTAGGCCTCCTGCTGGGCCTTATTGAAAGAAAGACAGAGAGAGACACACACATACAGATTCATTTAGATTCACAATGGAAAAATTAAAAGGATATTTTTCAGTATATTGCCAATATTATAAAGCTCTAAAGAGGATTCCAAATTAGGATATCACAAATGGTAAACATGGTATATCACATATTTGGGCAGTTATTGGGGGGAAACAAGAAAATTACAGCATATTATGCAGTAAAAAGTGCTCAGGGTAATTTCCATTTTGAACAAGTCTATAAACAATTCTATGATATATATATATATATATATATATATATATATATATATATATATATATATATATATATATATATAGAAAACCTATTTATATAATGGTGAAAGAATGTTCAATAACACTCTTGTGTTTTGATGAAAATTGTCTAAATGCGTGCAACAGAGAATGTGGGGATCAGTTGGACTGTTGGAGCGTGTCTCAGGTTTAAAGGGCTGTAATGAAGACTCTGATTCTCGATTAGATGAAGTCACAACACAAAGAGGCACATTGCACACGAAAATACACAAAAACACACACACACACACACACACACACACACACACACACACAGATACAGTACATACAGACTGAAAAACATCCAAACATCAGCACACCATAAACCGCCAATTCATTTCAACCAAATCCCAGCCTAACCACCCACTAATCCTCGAAACATACACACACACACACACACACACACACACACACACAAACATACACACACACAAACACACACCAAAACACACACTCAGTCCTATTGTTCAATCTAAGTCATTTTCTTTCCTTCTGTAATCACTAGCCTATCTAGTGTAAACCAATTTTCTCCCCATTGTCGGAGGTGTTGCCCTCTCCCTCTCCCTCACTCTGTATCTCTCCCTCCCCCTCTTCTTTTCATTCACCACGGAGGTCGTTCCTCCATCATGTTAAGCGTCGGCGGCACAATGGCAACTTGTTAAAGAGCTCTGAGTGGAAGGATTAGTGATAACTGATCGGCGAGACGCGGCGAGAGATCACACGCGAGCCCTTGCACACGCGAGCATACATACACACAGCCGCATGTATATGTACACATACACACATACGGGGTGTGTTCAAGTTTCTATTCTCAAAATTCATTTTTCCCTCCACGGTTTGATTTCTTATCTGTTGTGTGATTATACTGTAGTAGGTGGGCAATATCCCTGTCAGCTAGGTGATATAATTTTATAGCTGAAGATTATCCTTCACAGCAAGAGATGTATCATGCGAAATGGATCTATTATTAGAGCATTAAATGGGTCGTAATTCGTGCATCCAGGGTGAATGATACTAATTCCCTACTTTTGTTCATTCTTTATGAAATCTGATATAAGGTTTTATACACTCTATAGATTACCTGCAAAGTTAGTCTACGCACACAGTTTGCCTGCTGCATTAGCAGATGTGCACACACACAGAGACAAAAAGTTAATGTATTCATTCATCCATTATAAAGAAAAGGTAATGTAATGACCTTAAATGCCCTAGAGTAGTCCCTTCCAATCCACATTTCACTTATTAGCCAATTAAAAACAGTGAAGCACTAAAAGCATAGAAAATATCAGGAATGTTTCCTGAAATGTCAATTATTCAAAATACCAGTCTTTGCATGAAGTGAACTAGCATGTCTGCCTTGGGCAGTGCTCCTAAATCTGGTCCTTCAGTGTCTCTGTTTAGCGTAAGTTCCCTGAATGTGTTCCAAGGGTTTATCTGTTTCATATGTTTCAATAGGTCTAATCAATTTGTTTTTTCACTGAGCCATCTCCTCAAGGGCTGCTTAGTTAATTTAATAAAAAACATTATCGCAATTTTAGTTTTCTCAGCTAATAGGTGGAAAAATAAAGGCATGTCAGCAACATTTAAGATGACAGGAAAATTGGCATTATGTGAGTGTCCGGCTTCCAAAATTTGTTTCTAAAAGTGCACAAAGAAGTAACTACAAGAGGCTTTCAGTAAGTAAAAGTGACTGGTCTAAAAAAAAAAAAAAAAAAGAGAAAAAAAAATGCTTTGTGAGATTGAATTGTTTCATAATTGCATATGCATGTAACTTACTTTTAGGTCTCTCTTGC
>NC_060160.1:19647016-19699937 GCF_021292245.1 Micropterus dolomieu
TACACACACACACACACACACACACACACACACACAAACATACACACACACAAACACACACCAAAACACACACTCAGTCCTATTGTTCAATCTAAGTCATTTTCTTTCCTTCTGTAATCACTAGCCTATCTAGTGTAAACCAATTTTCTCCCCATTGTCGGAGGTGTTGCCCTCTCCCTCTCCCTCACTCTGTATCTCTCCCTCCCCCTCTTCTTTTCATTCACCACGGAGGTCGTTCCTCCATCATGTTAAGCGTCGGCGGCACAATGGCAACTTGTTAAAGAGCTCTGAGTGGAAGGATTAGTGATAACTGATCGGCGAGACGCGGCGAGAGATCACACGCGAGCCCTTGCACACGCGAGCATACATACACACAGCCGCATGTATATGTACACATACACACATACGGGGTGTGTTCAAGTTTCTATTCTCAAAATTCATTTTTCCCTCCACGGTTTGATTTCTTATCTGTTGTGTGATTATACTGTAGTAGGTGGGCAATATCCCTGTCAGCTAGGTGATATAATTTTATAGCTGAAGATTATCCTTCACAGCAAGAGATGTATCATGCGAAATGGATCTATTATTAGAGCATTAAATGGGTCGTAATTCGTGCATCCAGGGTGAATGATACTAATTCCCTACTTTTGTTCATTCTTTATGAAATCTGATATAAGGTTTTATACACTCTATAGATTACCTGCAAAGTTAGTCTACGCACACAGTTTGCCTGCTGCATTAGCAGATGTGCACACACACAGAGACAAAAAGTTAATGTATTCATTCATCCATTATAAAGAAAAGGTAATGTAATGACCTTAAATGCCCTAGAGTAGTCCCTTCCAATCCACATTTCACTTATTAGCCAATTAAAAACAGTGAAGCACTAAAAGCATAGAAAATATCAGGAATGTTTCCTGAAATGTCAATTATTCAAAATACCAGTCTTTGCATGAAGTGAACTAGCATGTCTGCCTTGGGCAGTGCTCCTAAATCTGGTCCTTCAGTGTCTCTGTTTAGCGTAAGTTCCCTGAATGTGTTCCAAGGGTTTATCTGTTTCATATGTTTCAATAGGTCTAATCAATTTGTTTTTTCACTGAGCCATCTCCTCAAGGGCTGCTTAGTTAATTTAATAAAAAACATTATCGCAATTTTAGTTTTCTCAGCTAATAGGTGGAAAAATAAAGGCATGTCAGCAACATTTAAGATGACAGGAAAATTGGCATTATGTGAGTGTCCGGCTTCCAAAATTTGTTTCTAAAAGTGCACAAAGAAGTAACTACAAGAGGCTTTCAGTAAGTAAAAGTGACTGGTCTAAAAAAAAAAAAAAAAAAGAGAAAAAAAAATGCTTTGTGAGATTGAATTGTTTCATAATTGCATATGCATGTAACTTACTTTTAGGTCTCTCTTGCAAAACAGATCTTGAACTCCATTAGACCTCATAAATAAGTAATAAGTAATAAGCTTAAATATATACTTTTTTTCATTTTTATTCAAATAATAATCACAATGAAAATAGAAGCAAAATAAATGGAATAATCTTGCCACAATAGCTCCCTTATTTTAATCGTAATTTAAAACCACAAAACCAGCAAAACCCCCCTTAACCACATCTAAAAGCCAAAGGGGAACCCCTGTTCAACAAGATGCGGTTCAATCACAGGATCACATATCATCCCATAAGTGGGTAGGTGCAAGACAGACACTTAACAACAGGATTGCAGCAAAAAACGGAGGTGCTATTTTAACAACAAAGCCACGCCGGTTTCTTCGTCAGAGCCCTCGGGAAGCCCTGTGTTTGTGTGCACAGGCCCGTGTTTATCAATGAGAGCCTGGATGCACGCCAAACGCCGGGCTTTTATTACATGGTCGGAAGTGCTTTGTTTGAAGCAAAAAAAACGGCTTAGACACAAATACACCTCCACAGGTAAATAAAGGCCCGGGGAAGGAGAGAGGAGGGGCGGGAGGAGGAAAAGAAATATAGCGTAGTAGAAGTGTGGTGGCTTTCTGATAGGTGTGCGCACACACTCACACGTGCACAGTTCAGTTCACAGACAAAAATGCACACATGGACAGACAGTTGCTCACACAGTGAAATGAGAACAGAAGAGTGGCTGCTGACCCAAGTCCAATATTTACTCAGGCATATGAGTCTGCAGTGTGTATGTGTGTGTGTGTGTGTGTGTGTGTGTGTGTGTGTGTGTGTGTGTGTGCGCACTCGAGGGGATTGCCGCTTTAAGTGGGTCAAAGTGAGGTTAGCCTCATACTACTGTTTACACTCATGTTCTTACATCATCACTGTCAACTGTAATATGGACAGAGAGGGTGAAAGACATAGAAACTGGGAGGAGGGAGGGCAGAAAGAAACAGATGCTGAGAGAGAAGTACAGAAGTGGAGTTGCAGAAGAGACAGAGAAGGAGAAAAGGAGGAGGCTGGAAAGCACAGGGAGAGAGAGGGAAGACAAAGTGACAGAAACGTGTGAAAAAAGAGGAGAAAAAAGCGAGAGCAAGAGAACATCAGAGGCAAATGAGGGGAGTGCTGCGAGTGCATCCTTTCATTTGAGTTTTTTACAGTCCATTGTCTCAAAATCCCATTTCCCAGCTAATTTAGAAGCTTCTAAAATACACTCCACTCCATACCTTAAGCCTTAGGCCACAGCTAATCCTGTCTTCACACACACACACACTCACGCGCACACACACAGAGACACGCTCATTCATCCTCCGTGCTTTTCAAAAGACTTCATCTTGGCATAGTAGAAACGAATGAAGGATATTGAAGGCAAGCGATTGAAGTACATGAGGGAATGCAGGAATCAAACTGTGAGTTAAATGCTATTAGACAGCTGTGTGGAGAGGCAGTGTAATATTAGATTTGATTGAATAGATGACTGCTGAATGTGGTGTAATATATAGAGCCGAAGAGGCTTTATGCGGACGTAAATCAATATTGCAGCACCATGTTAATCCCAGCCACTCAGGAATGGGAGTCAGACGGCAAGTGTGAAATGTTCGCAAAGCAGAAACATGTTGTACGCGAACAATTGTTTGGAATATGAGACTTGCACACATCCACTTTCAAAAGTAGTCTTATGTTATTTAATCTTTTGTACTGTGTCAGTATGCTGTTAGACTCTGTCAATCCCAGGACAGAAACTTTCTTTTCCCTCAAAGAAGAGGTCAATGGTCAAGTTGGGCTCCCTCCTAGAGCTGGCATGTTAGTCTTTTAGTTTAAGAGAAGTCAAGGCCACAATGCTGCCCCAAACAGTAATTCCCATGACACACAACAAAACTTTCTTTCTTTTTTTTGGCTCACTCCTAATTTAAAAACGCTGTACTGGCTCTTTTTTGGTTGGTTGCACTGCACACTTTCCGAGGCTATGTTCGAGCAGGGAGCAAGGTGAAATGCTGCTTTGCTTGTGTGAGTTTGATTGCCTCGGAAAACAAGCAATGAAACTGGCATGACAGCAGGCAAGCACATTTGATGCCGCCACTTGACACGACAGAAAGCAGCAGGAGCAAAATTCACGGCCATTACGTTAAGATGATTTTGGATTGGCGCCTGTCTCGTTCTCCTTTTTGTTTTTTAAAACAGCGGGAAAAAGATGTGGATAACTTGTATACTGCATTATTTTGTCAAAATTTTTAAACCTTTGCATGCACATGTCAGTGTTTTCATCCCACATTGGTTCTCGCCAATATAGAGGTCAAATTAATTTCTGCTAACATCCTCTTTTCTGTGTTAGCCTACCTTTTGTCCCAATCATATTTATTTTTTGGCCCCTACCCTCCCTCAACACCCACTCTCCTCTCAGTCAACTGCTAGCTCACTTCCTTCTCATTCCTCTTCTTCCTCTCTGTCCATCCCCTCTCCCCATTAGTCTCTTGCCTCCTCCACACCCCTCACACTCCATCCCCATTTCTTTATTTTTATCCATCACTCCTCCTTTTTTTGCTATCGCCTGCTAGCCCCTCCTAGTTTTCCATCCCACCTCTGTTTCACCATCTCCATCCCTTTCTCCACCCGGCTCCTCTTCATCAAAACCATCTCCCCCATCCCTCCCCGTCTCCAGCCATTCCCCTCATGACTACCAAATGAATTAGTCATCCCCCTTTTTCCCCTGCACCTTGGCAGATGCACATCTCCACAAAATCTGACGCTAATGCCATTAATATTCATTAAAAATTAAGCTTAATTGCATGTCTTTAGAAGAGAGGCCCATAACAACCCCCCCCCCCCCCCCCCTCCCCTCCAACACACTGCCTAATCATTCAACACACACACACACACACACCATGAAACCCAGTGCATTTGGCCACCACCTCTGTGCCATATTACTCGAAGGTTAGGGAGTTTCTGCAGAAGACCCTGAGAGGCGCATACACACTCTGCCTTTCTTACACACACCCACTCAGATATACAGTACCAGGTCAGTCACTGGGAAAGCCACAGTGATGGAAGGGTCAGACACTAGTACAAAGTGAGGAAGTGTGTTTCCATGGCACTGTTTCTGCTCTATCTGAACGTCTTTATTTCTCTGTGTTAAGTTTGTAGCCTCTGCCCTGCACTAACAGACATAAGAAACAGCTTCTACGCATCAGAGAGAGGCGGCGGTGTGGTGGTGGTGGTGGTGGTGGTAGTGAGGGGGTGGGGAGACATCCATATTCAACATCCCGCATTAACACACACACACACACACACACACACACACACACACACACACACATGTTCACACCAATCAGACTGACTGAACTATAATTGAAGCAACAATCAGCAGTGAGAGCAAGCTCCACCAACATTTGGTTATGATATGCTTGTCTTTCATGCTTTCTTGACACGTACATCTTTTGATCCATTTCAGAATATTTTGAAAACATTGCAGTTACATTCTGATTATGTCAGATATGCTGTTAATATATTATAGGGCAGACCTACTTTCGTCTCCTGCAACTGCCTTTTAAAAAAGTGTGTCGGTTAGACTCCATGTAAATGATGGGCATTTATTCCAGGGTACAGCCTATTATTATCATCACGGAAAAGGTGACCATTAGAATGGAAAGAGCTGTTGTGTGTGCATATGTGTATGTGAGGATGCCTGTGCGTGAGTGTGTGTGTGGCTATATATCTGTGAGCTGTGTGTGTGTGTGCGTGTCCAGCCTATCTTAATAGGTGCATTTGTAGCAGGGCCTGTTCTAGTGCTGTGTCCTTCAGATTGGATTCTATCTCAGCAATCCCCCTGACCTTTAGCAGAAAGAGACTACAAGGGAGGACCAGAGCTCCAACACAGTACACACACACACGCACACACACACACACACACACACACACACACACACACAAACAGCTTGTACACAGACGCACCCACAAGCAAGATTCACATCTAGCAACAGTATAAACAGAAGACGACTCAAACACACACACACACACAGAAAAAACACACATGCACACACACACACACACACACACACTGGTATGTGTGCAGGCTGTCCCTTAGGGATGATGTCAGATGTAGCTAACAGTGTTAGCTGAAGATGACTTTGCCAGGGCTTTCATTCTCTTTCCTCTACACATGCTAATCAAATAAGAGGCCGTCTTTGTACCATCTTCACTTCACACACTCTTCGCAAGTCCCCGTTGCCACCACCCCCATCCGCCCATTCACTTCAATTGCTTTGGCTCACAGTTAAAGAGGACATCCACCCAAACTGGTGTACACCCACATGACTTTTGCTAAAGCACAGAGGAACAATAGCGATGTGTTGGCGAGCTCGACTTTGACTGTGACTTTTTTTTTGTGGTGTTTTCTCTTTCTGTCTGTCTGTGAAGTCTGTATCCAGGAACAAATGTAGCGGCATTTCCTAACAAATGGCAGCTAAATGAGGCCCCTAGGGTGCTGTGCCGCTAACTACCGGCCCCCTTTTTTCCTGAGCCATTATGATTGTCCTAACGATTCCAAAAACACCTCTCCCGTTCTCGTTCATTTGCATTTGAATTGCAGCTCGGCTGTACAAAAACAAACATAAATCAAAAAAGGGAAAAAAGACTGAAAAAAAAAACCAGTGGTGGATTCTAGTTGAGCAATTAGCGAGTGTCAGTCAACGTGGAGGTAAAAAACACACTAAATTAAAAAACATTGTCTCAAACACACGCAGGCATGCTATCACACACATACACACACACACACACACACACGCAAAACCTAGCTGATATAAACAGCATATGTATGTATATATATATTTATATATTTTCAATTTTATCATTTCGTTTTGCGTGAAAACTCATCAAGCTTAAGTGCTCGTCAACGGTGGCCAATCGGAGTGCGGCAGGCCCAGGGTTGCCGTGGCGATACGCAGGGACATTTAGAGGACTCCGATAAACTCTGCCATTTAAAAGGTTATGACAATTAACGCGGCTCTCTGCAAATTACCACTGCCAGACCTTTACCCACGGACGTCTCTCTCTCCCTCTTATCACCCTGCACCCAGCCTTGCTCTCTCTCTCTCCCTCTACCATCTCTCCCGCCATATGCCCTCCATTTCCACAGCCTGTCCTCCCTCCCTCCATCCCTCGCTCCCTCCCTCTTCCTGTCCACCCCCATCCAGCCAGCAGCACTTTTATTATCCTGTTAATTAACAGAGTTCTTCACTTAATATTCAAATGGTGACCAATTAATGACATTGAACTTTGGGTGCCCCACCCACCCACACGCAGGGCCCCCTCCTCACACACAACTTCCCCTCCACTCTCACCACATCCTATTCACTCTCCGTTCACACACATTCCTTCCTGCCTCTCATTTCCTCCGTCTTGTTGCCTCAACTCCCCCTCTATCCCTCCACCTCGTCGCCAAGGTGAGGTCCTATTTCCCGTGAGATTATGTGCGTGTATGTGCGTGCGTGTGTGCATTGAGGGGCAGGCACGGTGATTGAGACAGCAGAGCAAGTATACAGTGAGGGGGTAATAAAGCCAGGGGGCAGGCCGCAGAAAGGCTCGGCGGCCTTTTAATTAACCTGGTGTGATTAAAAGCGGGGGTGTCAGAAGGTGGGGGAAAGAGCCTGCTGCTGCAGCCGGTTGGGGGTGGAGGGGTGACAGACAGGAAATAGGAAATGACACACTGTAAGCAGTGAAAGGTAAAGGACCCTGGTGATGTGCTGTGTGTGAGCAACTTAAAGTTTCCTCTAAAGAGATACAAACATTTTTTACTTAAATAAAAAAAACAGTAGTTTTGTGGGCCGGTTAGCTCAGTTGGTTAGAGCGTGGTGCTAATAACGCCAAGGTCGCGGGTTCGATCCCTGTACAGGCCACATGATTTGGGCTGTGGCTCAGGAGGTAGAGCGGGTTGGCCATTAATTGGAAGAGCGGCGGTTCAATCTCTCTGGTTGTGTGTTGATAATATTTGTTGCTGATTTGGAATTTCTTAGATTAACTCAAGGACCAAATGTTCCTTATTGTCACTGTGAAACTGCCCCTGAAAAATGCATTGTCACGGAGCTGAAAACATAAAAGTGATAGCTTTAGAAAAGCTGACATTTTGGATATACTGTACATGGTTTTCACAGGACAGCAACAATAAGCTTGAGGTCAACACAATTTTAAAACCCTCCAGTCATCTGTACATTTCATTCTTTCATATAACAGATAATGCATGTCAGTGGAGGACACGCATGCAGCGGTCTTTTCAAAATAAAGTTAATAAAATTGTATTAAAAGCTTCACGTAAAAGTGTCCACCCTCGTTTTGTTGTTTACACCACATGGTGTTGTGCTCATGAGCATCACTAAGCAGCATCTAATCCAATGAATCTGCTTCCTTCAATGTAGGTCCCTGTAAAGTGAGCTTGTCTCCTCCAATCAGCTGAGAGCTCTTGTATGCCACAGCACCGCTCCCCAGAGCCTACTCTCAGACAGGAAGAGGAAATAGTTAAGGCCAATAGAGGAAACGACCGGTGGGATCAGTTTCACAGAGGAGAGTACATAGGAGGGTTTTACTAACGGGAGTAAATGTCACAGGGAATGACTTGCTTCTTTAAAGACCAGTAGTCAAATCCCACCTGCTCTACTATACACACAAATACCACTCAGTGGCATATTCACTATACAGTTTATATTATACTAAAACATGGCATGGTGATATTATGCTATATGTAATTACATTTTTTCGTGGTGAAATATTAGATACTGGGTGCTCCGTGGAATAGCTTATCAAAGCCAGTACCATATTCTCACAACATTATGAGTTTAAATCTGGCAGCTGGCCAAAGCTGGCTTCCGCCTCCTTTCTCTCTACCCCCTCTTGTCACACTCCAGTGTATACTACCCAATAAAGCAAACATGCCATAAAAAATAATCTCCAGATTCTTGAAATTACAGCGCTCTCATTTTAGTTTTTTATGAGTTAGAAAGTATTAGGCAGTTACAAAATATCATGTACTTCATCTGTTGTGCGTCAAGTGTAATATGGCCAGGAAGAGGCCATGTTTTCTCCTTCTAAGTGATTGGTCTTACGCTGTAATTGAAGCCAACAATTAGACCAATCAGACAGATATTTACAGGGTGTGTTAAAATATACTTACAGAAAAGGGCCCCTTATTGCAATTTTAACAGTAGTAAGCCTTGATTCAACAGCATTTGGTGGAAAGTTACATGTTAAATACAAATAATCAACCAAGTAGCTTATGAGGTCAAACACCCTTCTCAATCAATTAAGTTAAACAATATGGCACAGTGTTTCTGTGAACAGCAATTCACAATCATCAATTTAAAAATATCTGGTGTACTTGAAAACCACCAGCAAACCACCCACATTAATTTTTTTCAAAACCTACTTCTTCCTTGTGTGATATTATATATTTTTTTTATTTTTTCACATCAGCCTTGATGTCTTAAAAATGTCTTTTTAGACTACTCTGCTCCTCGCAATCAGATGAGGTCACAGCAGCGCCGTCTCAAAGAAAGAAGGCATTTTCACTTCGATTTGTTACAAAACCAGCTAATAGCGGTCGGTTGCGGAGCAAATTCTGTGTCAAAGGCAGCTGGAATGGTTCCATCAACTGGAGGATGTCCTCTGGCTAGGGTTAATGGGAGTGGAGTAGGGGGAAAGGAACTGCGGAGAGGGCCGGAAGAACAAAATAAAGAACTTTTCAGCTTGGATTTCTCCAAGTGAAGCAGGGTCAAAAAACAGGGGTCAAAACCACAATGACATCCTAATCTGGCGTGCGCTTGCAATTTTGTGTGTGTGTGTGTGTATGTGGGTGGGTGGATGGGGGTGCATGTAATCCATTCCGTGCGGCTCACATCATGTCTCATTTCAACCCAGAATCACAGACAAAGGTCACCGTTTGACCTTTTCACAGCTCAGAATTGCTGCAGCACACTCGGCTGATTAGTGTACACACAGACACACGCAGACACACATATACAAAAACTGATACAAAGACGCACACTCACTCAGAACAGAAAAATGAAAGTAATACAGCTCTGAGCTGAAAGCACACCAAATCTTCTATTTGTAATCTTGGCCAACTGCACTGTGTAGGTTCAATTTCCAAACATGTTTACTCTTGGATCCAAAATCAAAGACAGGGACCTAGTTTCTTTGTTATTCAAATGAATTCAAGTATTTTCTGGCATTCTTTCCCTTTCTCTCTCACTCAATCGATGGACAATTAACTTTGTCTTAATGCCACCACACAGGCTTGTTTTTGTTATGTGTAAAATGTCATGTTTTTTAATGATCAATATCATGCATTTTCTGTAATTACTTGAACATAAACTGCTGAAATAAAGTGAGTGCCTGGACATGGATTTTGCATTTGTTACACAAGAATGGAACCACTGCAGCTGAGTCCAAAAAAACCTCACCTCTACCTCAAGGATCCTAGCCTATTACCAGCTATGCACTTCCATTTACACATAGTATATATATCGACTCTATTAAGTTTCCGAATAATTGGAATGCTAGTTGGTAAGGTTGTCCTTTAACTGTACTTGTCAACTAATAGCCGGGTTTCTTGTTAAAGCTCATTTCCCCATACCAAACTGAAATGTAAAAGTGTTACGTAAATCTAAGTATGGGAGCAGGGAGCTTATTAGTCCATGGAAGGAGTGGATTTAGTAGGGTCTGTAGTTTGATGACCCGTAGACAGACCACAATGTGTTGGCATACAGCCTGCTGTTATTCTGGTACATAAAATGCTACATGGCTCTAACGCAGGAAGGATTTTTTGATTTAAAGTAAAGACAGTGGGATGCAACGTTGATGCAATGGCTGCTGAAGGTACTGTGGCTTTTATGCGGTGTTAACAAGCATCTGTGTTGATTTAAACATTTTCCCTTAAAGTAGCGAGCATTCCCAACAATAAAGAACACAAAGAAAACCAGCTCCCTGGTCACCGCAGCAGTCGTCATAGCAATCATTATGCACAGGTGAAACAGGGCTTTGGCCAATCAGCGTGCTTGGGCAGAACTACCTGGTGAATAAATGTCAGCGAGGGTCAATTGCCGGCACATCATCAGTGATGATGAAAACACACCATTACTGTCGCAGAATGTCACCGTGGCCATGGATCTCAGCCTCTGGTAGTTAGAGTGAATAATGTTTGTTCAGTAGGCTGCGCGGTCTGTGTGTGTCAGCATGTTAAGTGAGGAAATAAGAGTAAGTGCTTTTTTCAGTGTGAGACAAAAGGCATGCTGGCTGAAATGTTCACTCGGTATGAAAATTACTATGCTAAGACTAACGATTTCCTTTTTTGACAACCTGCTTTTGTGTTCAAAATGGCTTTTTGCTTGGCTATTTGTCTTGGTGTGCTCAATATTCAAGGCTGTCTAAAGGATGGCTTAACTACATCTCAGTAAATCACAGTATAACTCCCTAGACAAACACAGCTACACCACTGCCAAATGGCATCAACTAGTGCAGATACTAAATACGTCTATTCACATTTGTGAACTACTAGTGGCCGATACGATTCAAAAAGAGGATGCTTTTTGAAAATACTGTAATACTGTCCATTCTTCCCTGTGCTGTTTTTTGCATTAATGTGACTTTAATTTCTAAAAAACAAATACTTGCAGAGGAAACAGATCTGTACAGCACATTGTTCTTTGAGTATCCTGATATGTTCTGAGTTTTATGTATTCTATACAGTTCTGTCCTGTTCTGTCCTGTAGGGATATGCTGTCAATGTGGATACCTTCATTAAAACAGCTTGCTGTTGTTTTGTAATTGTTTTGCTCTGTAGTGGAAGTGGTAAAAACCATTGATGTGTACAAAAGTAGACACTAGTAGTAGTAGTAGTAAACACTCAACTGCAATCAGTCCTACTTATAAATTTTAAAAGTTATCTAATTCTTTCTAAACTCTTGGGTATTGTAATATTGTGTAAAAATGCACAATACTTTATGAGTTGCTTATATGTTGTGTAAAATCCACTATTTTTTTTACATACTAACCTAATCTATTCCTCAACTACATATATAATTATTATCCTCTGAAATACAACGTAAATATGAATTTGCACATGAGGGAAATACTGTACTAAAGCACAGTGCTCGAGTAAGTGTATGTTACTACACTTGTCCTCTGCTCCACATGGTGGTTCTCTTGTTGCCATTGCTGTGCATTTGGATATTAATGCAGTGAAATCAGGCGTTCTGCTTCATCTTGTCTTCTCTTCCCACTCCCTGTTCTGTCTGATCTTTCCTTTCCTGTCCAGTTCTGCTGTAATCTCTCCCATCTCGTACTGTTCTTTCTCCTGCTCCACTTTGTTCTGCTCTGTTCTGATCCAGGGCAGGGCTGTTAGCCAGAGTCACTCCATGCAGGCTGATAGATCCCTCTGGCTGCAGAGTGGATGGGAAACACATGGGCAGCCTTCACTCAACTCAAAAACAACTGCTTGAACCCAGCTTCCCAATGGAAATCTTCTACAGAACATCATGTTGAAACTTGGCAGGACAAGTCTAGATCCATAACTGTGGAACAGGCCCTTTGTTGTACTGAGGATTTGGGTTTGCACAGCTGGGTTTGTGTGCATAGAAAATATACACTACACTGTGAATGTCCAATCTGTGAACTTGCACTGCATTCAAATGTACTGTTTCTATGAGTGTGTGTGTGCTGAGAGAGATAATATGAAAATATAGAAACACAGAGAGTGAGATTTACCTAAAATACCTCTCATGAATAATGGAATGGAACAATGCGACCCATGCAGCAGGTATGTTGGACCAGAGGCACACCACACTATTGTTTACACACACACACACACACACACACACACACACACACACACACACACACACAGAGTTCATCCCTTAAGATGACCTCTCAAATCTCAGTACCACTAAAATATCAAAATACAACCCATGGAAAAGATCTAGATTAAATCCCTTTCCTGCTGATATTTTAAATTTTATTCTTGATGCTACATCTGATGTGTGACATCCACGTATCTATATGTAACTGATATATTTAAGCATATTTACTTATTGAGTTATGGTAATCATTTCCATTTTTGCTCACGTCATGTAAAGGAGACTTTAGGCTTGGTTACAGCTGAATGTCTTGGCCAATTTTTCCACACAGGATACAGCACATTGGGTGTCTGGTTCTGTAACTGTGGTGTGTGTGTGTGCGTGTGTGTGTGTGTGTGTGTGTGTGTGTGTGTGTGTGTGTGTGTGTATGTGTGCGCATTGGTACCTGTTGTGGTGGTGGTCGAGGCTGCAGGTAGGGGCTCTGGGTCGGGCCTGGAGGGGTCTGCTGAGGGGGGCTAAAGTATGGAGAGGTCCCCTGCTGCCCCGCCTGCTGCTGCTGCTGCTGCTGGCTGTAACCGCCCATCCCCTGCTGGCCATATGGTGCCACCTGCTGAAACGACCAATCACACCATGGTTAGAGGGGAGATATTAAGGTCAGGCCTGAGGTTGTAGCAAAACTTGTACTTTAAATGAAAAGCAATACAGGGAGGCTGTCAGGTGCAATTAGTAGGCTATCACAGCAGGTGCCAGGTGACGTACTGTAATAGTCAATCACATAAAAGCTGGAGAGTCTTCTAACCTACAATCCTCTTCGAATGATTGGGGTATAAAAACAAAAACATCCCACGTGGGCCTACACAAACTGGCCTCTATCCGTTTCCCACTTCATCTGATTGTCCCTCAGCTAGAGTTCTTAATTTAGCTCAGACCAGGCTGACACCCGTCTCCCAGCAGTCCTCTGCCTAATGAACTCGCACTGCAGAAAGCTCTAACTTTATGTCCTCTGGCTTGCCAAATGCATCCTCCTGCCTACATTATCTCCGTCTCGGTCAGCTCACAGATGGGATGAGGTGTGTTGGATATTACTGCTGGGCCGTCCCAGGCCGTAACCCTAATGAGGGACACATGGATGAGCCGGGGCATTCCAGAGCAGTGCAGTTAAAAAACTAACTCGCGAGGGCAAAGCCACGCCAAGTGCCGATGCTGCATTACACGGTGGTTATAAGAGAAAATGTGAACAGGGAGTGCGTGTAACAAGCTGGCACCAATACAAATATAGTCTAAATCCCTCCTTGTCATTTGTTATGACTACAGACAGCGCCAGGTGCTCCTCACTCCTCTCAGGATTTCCTATGGAGGCTGGGGTTTTCTCATTCACACAGACATGCACGCCCACACGCACACACAAAAGCCCGAGTACAGACTATTAAACAACATTTACGATGCTGGTGAAGCAATTCGACAGCACTTTTCATGTCATATTTTTTTCCCCATCCTGTCATGTTGCTTTTTTATTCAGTGACGACCAAAAGTGCCACCACAAACTCATTAAACAAGCACGCAGGCTGTAATTTGGGGCGTGTGCAAAGCTAACAGTCCACCTCCAGCTTTTACCCTGAGTCCTAAACTTTCAAAATGTCCCTTTAAATCTTCCTTGGCAGGCTTGGCAAAGTAAAACTCTCTCTCTCTCTCTGAGTGATTTATATCTCAAATGATAGTATTATAGGGGGCTCCGACGTGACGTAACTACTCTACTACAGTCTTGTCAGATCAAAAGCAAAGAGCACACATCCAGAGCTGTAGCTTTACAGTGACTGTTATGAGTGAGAAAACGCACTCATAAAAGCTCTGTTGAAGCTGATGGCTGGTGTAAAATATAGTGAAATCTGATCAGGCTGCAGAGGGCAAGTGGAGATTTATATGTTTGAAATAGTTTTGAAGAGTAACTTCCTTTGAGTGGGTGTTAAAGAAATCTTCTCTTGGCGCTGGCAGAAGCTTTTTGACTCTTTGAATAGGGATGATTGGACAATGTAGAATACTTTTCTCCTCGTTGGAAATTTGATTAGAAAGGACAGGTCTGTGTGTGTGCGGTGTGCTCAGAGTGTGAGAGTGTCATTAGGCCAATGAGACAGACAGACAGGGTGAGATCAGTCTAGCTGGAAGAGAGGTTAATAGCATGGCCCTGCTCATGCCAACAGCACCACTGGATTCATTACTGCCAGCCAGGGCAACACGCACACACACACACACTCACACACACACTCACACACACACCTAATACTCATATACCAATGTACTCAAATGAATGCACATAAATTGAAGTTGTCTGTGGGTAAGGATTTTTTTAAAGTAAGAAAGACAAACAAATGCTCTCTCTCTCACTCTCTCTCATAAACACACACACATACACACCGATGTCATTAGATGTGGATCAAAGCCACTCTGATAAAACTGCAGCAACTCTATCCAGTGATCAGTGATGACAGGCTGGTGTAACACAGTGGGTCTCAACTGGAACACCACTGTTCTGGGATTGGCGAGGATTAGGTCGCCATGGAGATCGAGACCAGACAACCGTGGGTGGGTTCCTTTCTCAGACAAATACAATGACAGGCAGACAGACAGATATGGGCAGACAGTGACAGATAGACAGAGGAATAGATAGATAGATATAGTCAGGGAAAATGATAAAAACGCACATAAAAGAGTTAACTCAGGTTTGTGCCCCCCCCCCCAAAAAAATCCTCTTAGTGCTATAAATAACCCTGTCACAAAGCTTGAAAAGCTAATGAATAAATAATAAACTACATGCATTTCTGTTGTCTTTAAAATTGCCAGTTTGAGTTGCTGAGATTTTATACGTAAAAATACACCTGGGACACAGCGAGCAAGCATGCTGGAACCGGAAAGCTTGAACACACCAACGTTACGTCTGCCGTCTCACTTTGCTTCATATCAGGATAGAGTGACTGACTGGATGGGTAAAAACAAAATGTTTATAATGTCACGTTATGGGATTCTTTCTTTCTCCTGGATTTTTAATTATGTAAAATTCAACAACTCTTCAATTCCATGCCACTGTTGTGCGAATATACCAGGTCCATACAGTTATTATTACTGATTGGAAGAGACCTTTTTTATTTAGGCATGTCACAGCACGAAAAGCCCAGGTGTCATTAATAACATTAACGATGGCTGCATACCATTTAGTTTTGCCAGTTGCAGGGCTCTTGCATGCTGGCTTACTGCCGTGGCTTACTGGGATCCTTAAATGGAAGAGAGCCAATGTTAATGTGATTCGTACTGCAACACCTGTGCTTCTCTGGGTACAACAAGCCAAAATGTCTGCTGTGAAAAACACCTATTAGAACAAGTTTGTGACTTTTTTGCGATTGGCAACAAATCCAGCGACTTTTTCCCGCAATCACGTATATTTATTTATTGTATGTGGTGACAATTCAGTGTGGTTGATAATTCCTTTTAAATGAACTCTCTTGTCTAATGATCACTTGTATCATGATTAGGTCCTCCTGTACGCAGATGGCTCCCCTTCCTCCACTGCATCGAATTTATACTTGATTGTCCAGAAACAAAGAAACTCTGTGCAGAAGAAGTGAGTCCTTCCTGTTTGTGTGCAGCTACATAAACAAGTACGTGCGCAATAGCAACTCTGTTTGCACACTCATTACATGAACAGTTAACATCAAAACACCATTTTCAGAACACACAATGCATGGGGTATAACAATGCACAATCACACTGTCCAAGGGAAACCACTGAAGCTGTTTGCAAGAAAATTAGCACTAGACAGGAAACTTAACACACCACATTTACCAGCAATGGATGAATCAGAGGGGGTTAACCAATTTATTGTCATCATTTAAACCAAGAAGATGGGGTACGTTCAACAACATTACTCTCACTGTAAGAACTGTGGCGTAAAAGTTTGAGGCAAGTTTGGTGATTGCCCATTAACCATCAGCAGATGCATGCCGTACTTACAATATGTCTGCATGAGCTGTTTTTGTAAAGTAATACTACAGAGCTTCTAATACATGAGGTAGTTGTTATTATGGCCAAAGGTGGTTACTGTAAATGCAGCCCTAAAGTGTGGTTTACACTTTTCTCCTTATTGTTGACATCTAGCGCCATTTCAAGCTGCCAGCACCTACTTTAAATGGAAAAACTTTTACAGGGGATCTTTAAAGAACGTCGGTGTATTCAAGACAAGAGACTGACAGATATGCAAGCAGGTGGACAGGCAATCAGGTAAGCAAGCAGAAGAGACAGACGGGAGACAAACGAAAAAAGGGACAGAAATACTGCCAGCCAGTCAGTCAGTCAGTCAGTCAGTCAGTCAGTCAAATAGGCACAGAGACAGCAGGCAGGCATGAGGTCTAACAAGTAGCAACTTGTCACAGTGGCTTTGGGAGGGAAGAAAGAGTCATTCAAATGCAGCTTCTGTTTGATTGCTGGGGGTGACTGTATGAATGTACTGTACATACTGAGTACACACCGGCTCACTGAAACCTGATTCCCTTTGACTGAGAATACACTTAGTGATAAACAGACCTGCTGTTCTGTTGCGTATACCAATAGAAATAACTGCTGGAAGTAGAAAATAAGACCATTTCCTGCCTTTTTTCCTTCCACTCAGGTGTGTGGAAGCAGACAAAATAACAGTGTGATTTATCCAGAGTGTCTTGGCAGGCACACAGTGTCAAATAAATGTCTGTAATGAAATGACAGCAGATGTGAAGTGCTGTAGGGAGAAATGACGCAGAATAGACGTCCTGCGAAGCAAATAATCCACCATAAACTGCAGAAATGGTGTGATGAAAACAAAAGCCTTGGCGGCATATTAAGATACAAAGACACAAACATTGAGAAGAACTCAATCAAAAATCTATCAAAACAAGAGTCATATAAAAAGACAGACAATATCTTCCTGCTCTGCACACAGAGGGAATAAATAGCCTCCCTAACCCTCATCCATGGCAGTGGTGTGTGCGTGTGTCTGTGTGTGTGTGTGTGTCTTAAATCAGCCGTTTAAAAACCTTGCATGGAACAAGGCACTGCTTGTAATTCAATTGGGCCAATGAGCAATAGACAGGAATTTTCATAATTCTGTCAGATTGCCGATACGGCTGGCTGGCAACTGGGACCACAGGTTGGCCGTTTTGAGTGACAGATGGGCTCAGCCAACCAGAGCGCTAAGCAGAGCCACCTCCCCGACCCCTAAACACACACACACACACACACTGAGAGGCATGACAGGCACACATAAGCACCACATCAGCATTAGCATGCTGTCATGCTAGTTGGCCACCACAGACCAAAGAAGTGCCAGCTTGAAATAGTGAAAGAAAGAGAGAAAGGGTTGCAAGTAATAAAGAGTCGGATGAGCTGACAAAGGGTAAAACAGACGAGAAGCAGCATAAAGCATGATACAGACATGTGAAGAGATACAGAGACGGTGGCAAAGAAAGATGTTTAGAGAGACAGAGATGGAGAGATAAGGAAGGAGGGAGATAGAGGAAGGGTGCTCCAGACTGAGATACTTAAAGGGATGGATAAAGTGATGTTTCACACGATAAAGATAGAGAGAGACAGATAAAGATGGTGATGCAGGCAGAGCGATATGTGGAGAGAAAGGGGTGACAGAGACAAGTGTAAAAGAGAAGCAGAGGAAGGGAGGAAGAAGAGTCTTAGAGGAGGGATGGGGCTAATGTGATGTAATGATGAAGACAAATGGGGAGAGGAAGAAAACGTGAAAGAGCTTTAAGTTCTTTTATTCTCACATGATTTGACGAACATATAGAGAGGGAGAGACAGATAGAGAGATACAATGCTCAGATTGGCACCAGGAACACCAGGTGAACATTATCTAATTAATTACAACTAGCGAGCGAGTTGGGCTACAACAGCAGCAGTAGTTTGAGTTCTGATGGCTAGGAATGAGAAATGTAAGCTGTTATCCATGGTGAGACAGCTCAAGAAAGATTTAAAAATTTAAGACAAAATACATTGCATTTGCTTTTATTAAGTCGCAGTTTGATTGACATCCAACAGTGCACATATTGTATAATTTGTGTTGGTATATAACTATATTGATTTTATTACTGGAACCAACATTATACTATAAAGATGAGTATTTAGTATTTACCATATACCACTGTTTTATGGAATTGGGACATACCAACCATTTTACACTGGTTACATCAGGTGTAGATTACAAGTGTGAGTTCACTGATGGGGAAGAAGGAGCTAATCAGTGAAATTGCCTGTTCTGTATCCAAATTCCATACTAAAAGCAGTGCAGTATTTCTTGTACTATAAACAAAATTCATAGTACACTGTTTTAGCAAATATATATGTACAAACTTTACAATTCTTGTTTAACTGATACAGTACAAGTCTACTGCTGTCAGACATCAATCAAACTGTAACTTTGTAATGTTCCTGTCACTTGAACGTGACAAAGACAATGAAAACATTTTCCAAAGATTTAGTTAGCTTGTTTGTTTGTTTTCTGAGGTGTACCTAGAGTAATTTTGAGTTAGTATACATCCTGACATATTTGAGTGCACATAATTATGTTACATTTTTTATTATGAATGCACATACTGATTGACATACTCAAAACCTGCCTAAAAGTACACTGTGTGACAAAGCTCTGGTGTCCCTGGTGTCTTTGGCTGGACTGAGAAAATGCACTGCTGCTGTCCCTCCATGTCCCACGCTTTGACACCCCTGAGCTATTGACATGTAAAGACCAAACTTGCAGTTAATACTAATACTAACAAATAAACCAACATCCCTGCAGTGATTGTAGGACACACTGATGAAAAATTATAGAATGCACTGTTTGCACTATATTATATTTACAGCCTGCAAAGTAACTGATGGACGCTGTAATACCTTATACCTGCTTTGCCAACATTAGTATACATTACACTAAAAGCCCAACGTCATTGTTTCAAAGTGACATTTTTATATATAACCACGTCCAAGTTTCATTAAGTAACTTGACACCATGCCTCAAGCTTTATTACTTGGACTCAAACATACAAGGCTTGATATTGATCAAAAACTTGTTGTCGCAAGTTAGGTGTGTTCGACTGGCAGCCATTTTTCTTCAGTATTTTTTTGCAAATGTAAAAAAAAAACTCTTCTTCAACAGCCCTCTGGCCATTTGGAGTTGCCACTAAATGACTTATGTAATGTGCTTTATGGGCAGGATGAGGCAAAGACGTTTGAATATAAACACTAAGAATGGTAGGCTTAGTTAATGTACTTCTTGACAGACAACTACTCTTTTAAAATACAATTATACTGATACGTACTGGAAGCATGGACGTGAATATGCAAATGTCAGCGACATTAAAATAATTACATTTGTAAACAAAGTGAAAATTAAACAGAGGATTTTTTCTTATTCAGATTCTCCAGCAGTTCAGTAAATCTAAAACCTAACTTAAAGGCAGATAATCAAAGGAAATTTCAGCGAGGGAGCGCAGCAGGGAAACAGTAAGGGAGAAATGGCAGTGTTGACAGATCTGTCAGTCAAGAGAATAAAAAAGCATACCTGCATCAAAATAACTCTGACAACTGTGGCAGTTGCCTCATCTATTTTCCTAAAGCTTATTTGCCATAAGTGGCTGAAGCATTCAATTTGTCTAACTGTAACATTTTTTCCGTTGACCTCCATCTTTCCTTTTTCTCTTGCTGTCTGATCTGTCACACCTTAAAATCTCTGCCTGTGAGAAAAGAAAGAAAAACTTACTTTATTAAAAGTAAGTGAAAAGTAAAATAAGACCAATAGGTTAAGAATGTAGAGTGTCATGTTAGAACAGTTGGGGGGATTTCATGTTGTAAATATTGTCTTCTATAATGACCGACGCGCTGATGAAACTCACTGGATAAATAGTTTTCTTTGTCCTTAAAAAACCTAAAGACAGATAATTTTAAATCTCAAGATTTTATGTTTTCACCCATGTGTCTAAGCAGAACACTGTATGTGCCAAATTTCCATTTATTTTGTTGAGAGAAGACCCTCAGGCTGTGGGATAAGAAAGTGCGGGAGATGGTCTGAAGCTGGGAATTTCTGGCCAACAGGCAGTTACTGTTTTCTTAGCTGTAATTATAAAAATAAGGAACACAACGACTTGATTCGAAAATTTTCCAAAACGGGACATAAATGTACCCATAAATATTTCTGATAGTAGTTATATCTTTAGATAAAGCTAAAGAAATTATCTACTTAAAAGGAATAGCAGATAGAAATGCATCCTTTAAAAAACAGTTACTGTCCTAGGTGTCAGTTTTGCTTGCCTTTTGATTGGTTGTTGCAGCCTGTGGCATTTGTATAAAAACAATGCATCTCTCATACGCTCAGTGCTGACATTGTGTGGCAATTCAACTTTCTGCTGGGAGCATGTTAGACGACACTTAGTTTGTCACTGAATCATAGAAAATTTGTTAGCCTACTCATTTTTTGCATTAATGCCAGCAAAACAGTGACCATGCTGGGCCGGTCTAAAAAATACAAGGCGCACGTGCTGTTCCCAAAGTCTGTCACTGGATATATCTATCTATCTATCTATCTACAGTATCTATCAATCTATCTATCTGCACATATACAGTACATATACATACACATACATATATACATATACACTATCCTTGTTTTTGTAACATACAAAGTTATCAATACATAACAACAGGTTATCAATACACTCAGGACCAAAACAAATCAGCCAGCTTCTTCCGCTTTGCGTGGCGATTAGATCAGCCGCTCATAGCCAATAGCACATTAACTCAAGTCTTGTATACAGGATGAGATGGGAACACCATCGCTGGTTTGTGAATTGACCCTTCGCTAAGCCACGTCCCCCTTAGTTACTGTTGCTAAGTCCGACAAACTGTCGGACCTGTCGGACTTTTATCACGGCGCTGCCACTTTCTATTACTGCACTCCCTGGAGACATATTGTCAATTTTTGTGAAAAGCGATCTCAGAAAGAAGCAGACAGTTTTGCAGTTGCATTGTGCATTTGAAGGTTTTATTCAGGCTGTCAAACTGATGTGAAAAAAGACAGATGCTAAAGCCTTACCGATCACAGAGTAAAATTGAACCACTGCATTACCTCACCATTGAGAAAGTACTATGGATCAACATTGTTCCTGTACAGCTGGCTAGGTCTCTATTCACTATTACAATTGTTAAAAAGCAGAACAGTAGGATTTTAACATTACATTCAGTGGTAAGTTAGCTAGCGTTATCTAACTAACATTACATTAGGAACAACCTACAGCCTACATTTTGCTGGATTTGCTTTACATTTTGGAAAAGGAATAAATCGTACTTCTCCTTTCAACCTCTCTGAGTAGCAATTGTCATTATTACAAGTGCCCCAGGAACAGCGTTTGACCATATCTTGGAAAAATACAGCAAACAAAGCTAGAAATCGACTCCTTTTGCATTAGAGTCAATGGAGCACAGACATTAAAGTGCTGGACCTCAGTTAGAGCAAGTCCTATACTGCGCTGTGATTGGCCAGCTGCATATTAGGGGCGTGGCTTAGCGAAGGGTCAATTGCAGCCGAAGGTAAGTCCCCTAATCAAAAGTGAGGCATCAGAGGGACGGATCACCATCAACAGGCTCATGATTAAACATAAGGGAAAGGAGAAGGGATGCATCACCGTACTCTTCATGGCCCTCGTATTGCTCCCCCCCATGGTGACGGTGCTCGGCATTGCTTTGTACCACTCTTTGATCTCGGTTTTTCTCGATCCTCCCCCTCCTCATGCATCGGGAGGCCCTTGACACCTCGAGAAATGAGTTGCCCTTGGAGGACAGGGGGAGGGGTATACAGGACTCTCAATCGTGACAGTAACCTGAACCCAGAGACTACACATCAAGCCAAGACTAAATATATAAATAAAAATATTGAAACACTGTCCCATTGGGGCAACAAAGAAAAACTAGGCTGCAGAGGTATGAAGCATGGTGCATTTCATATACTGCAGGTTTTTATTCCCAAATGAAAACACAAGCCCGTCTATTCAAAGATTGTGACTTATCGACCTGGTGATAACATCAACACCGCACTGACGGCGTGAGTGAAAGCAAGCAGGTAGTGTAGCTTTCGACTGATAGACACACAGGCATGTTTTTCTATATTTTCATCTTAGATCCCTTTATGAAGAATGCCA
This sequence comes from Micropterus dolomieu, assembly GCF_021292245.1. NCBI lineage: Eukaryota > Metazoa > Chordata > Actinopteri > Centrarchiformes > Centrarchidae > Micropterus > Micropterus dolomieu. The sequence continues at coordinate 19,669,486 of NC_060160.1, forward strand.
AATGTTGCTCTCTGCCCCCTGTCTGTCTTTCTTTATTTTCCCCTCTCTCTAATTCTCTGTTTCTGCTCACATCAATTGATGGCTGGCTGCGACTAGCGGTGCCTGTGTTGTTCCAGGCAGCGCCGTAATGGAGACATTTGGGGAGGCAGTGCAGGGCAGGTTAATGCTCTCTGTAATGTGTGTGTGAACAGCGATTTATTTTTTTTTATTTTTTTGCGAGAGCTGCTGGGCCCTGTGCCACCGGCTCCAAATGTTTTCCCCTACTAAACTCCTGACCCCAATCTGTGGCCAAGAAAGACAGAAGAGAGAGGGGAAATTGAGAAAGGGTAGAGAAAAAAAAAGCAAATGTGATTCATTGGAGGGGGGTCAAAAATGGATCTGAATGAGAGAGGCAGGGAGGGGAGAGGGAGGGAAAAAGGTCCAGATGCTGATACTGAAGGAGTTATAGCAGGCTTTCCCAAAGAGAGTGTGGCAGAGACGGGTAAAGAGATTATTGATTGCCTGAAATGCTTCTTAACACAGAATTTCTCAATGTTTATGTTGGAAATTTTGTGTTGAAAAGGCTCCCTAATACTTGATCTTACTCAAACTGAGTTCAGTCTTGCCAGATAGAAAATAACCATCGTTAAATTACAATTGGAGAAGAAGGAAAGAAGGCTCGCGACACATGTAAACATCACCATTCTGCACAAAATAGCCCTAAAAAGTCTTTCAGATCAATCATTTTGGCTCACGGCTGCTCGGCTCATTTTTCACCACTTGCTGTGATGACAGGCTCGAACTTGTGTAGGAGTCATGACAATTACATCTGAACATAGAGGAGGAAGGGAGGGAGTGAGGGAGGGAGAGGGGCTTCTAGTTGAAACACGCTTGTTCACCATTAGCGGTCGACATCAGCACAGGAGATTATACCCGTATTTCACATCCCCTGCTGTCTTTCTCGGATTCTGGCGCCCCGAGGTGCCGCCCTGTTAATCGACAGGGACACAATGGATTGTCGAGTTCCTTCAGGTCAGTGTGGATACTGTGTTAGAGATTAATCAGGTGTTGGTGATGTGAGGACGACGACAGTTATAGGCAGGTAGGCCTATGTTGTCCATGACACCTTTGGAAGGCTCAGCAACTACTACATGACTGCACTTTGTTTTCCCTTCTGTAGCTGTTGTTACCTTAAAGACAGAGGGGAGACATTAAAACAAAACTTCAATCATTTGTCGTTGTTAAAGCTTGTTCGAGTTAAATATTTACAGTCAGTCAGTCAGTCAGTTTTTAAGGTACAACTACCTAGTTAAAACTAATGCAGTCTAATACAACAGCCCTGCAATAAATCCAACCTGCAACAAGGTTATAATCAGTTTTTCTCTGACTCTACTTTATGGTCATTAAATTTGTATTGCATTTTACTGAGAGACATATCTATTATTATTTTGTTCACCCCATTTATATCAATGAGGGCAAATAACATAAACACCTCTCCGTATAATATAATACAGCTCAACAGCACCACAAACTGCGGCCTCCAAAATGACCATAAAGTTGAAGCAACACCCCTCTGAAACATTAACGTTAACAAAAACTAAACACTATATCCTTCTTGATGGTAGGTTGCTGTATTCGTTTATGTACCTAATAAACTGTGTGTAAAGTTAACTAATGTTCATTTATTGTCACATCAACCAGCTTGATAGGAATTTTATATCGTGTCTCACTCAGATAAGAGAGAAAAACAGGAGATGGAGAGTTCAATCGCTAAACAAAAAAAAACACACAACATACACAGCACCAAGTTGCCATATCTCTCTCTTTCTCCTTTCCCTGGTAGTTGTGAAGAAAAACACTTGTTACCTGTATGCAACTACACCTTCCAAGAGTGTTTATGACATTTGCTTAATATTGATCTACAAGTAAATGATGATTCTCTTGCAACGATAAATGGAAATTAAAGGCTATTTCATAGCTCAACAAGAGAGTGCATTTATTTAGTGTATTTATCATCCTGTATTTAACAGTTAAAAGGTCTTGCAAAAGGGTGGGGGTCATATGGGGCAACTTATATTCAAGTTGATACAGTGTGTTAGATGTACTTTGAAGTTAAACTCTACAGTCTATACAGCTGTGCTCTGTCTTCATCTTCTTTTCTCATACCAGTCTAACACCAAATGAATGGATGTGAGCAATACACAGAGGCTGAATCAAGGTAACACCTTGATCATGCCAATCTATGGCTTCTCAGATCTGGTTTCAAATGTTGACGGCGTGTCACGTCTCTTCAACTTCTCCGTTCTACAAATGAAGCCCAGAAACCTAAGATGCAGGAGCAAACTTGACCTGCGTAAAAAATCTATCTCTAATCTGGAAGAAAACTGAGATGAATTCTCCGTGAGCCAATTAGAGCAGCGACTAATCCCCTAGTAACTCGGCAAAGACGTAAAGCATCCCTTTCTTTCCTCTCTCTTCCTCGCACCCTCCGTTTCGCTCCACTTTCATCTCGCTGCTCTTTTATCTTATCAATAGGCACATATAGAGCGCTGCAGACACAGAGAGCCGAGCCTGGATCTTTCAAAAACACTCCGTTTGTGACGTTTTACACCGCTTGCCTGCATTCAACACTAAATTATATTAAATTCCAACATCACTTCACCTGCCTGGGAGAGAATGATGGAGTTTGCAGCTCATACAACTAATGTAACAGCAGCTGGGTTTGTAATTTAACTAATGGCTCCACATGAAAATGTCTAATCCACTGGGTCACATCATATATATCACAATTTAGTTTTTGAGCTGCTTGTCCTGAGTGGACAAATAATTTACTAATACATGTCCCATTCTATGTTTTGCTATCTTCCTTTACGTTAGATCTAGCATTATGCACATAACTGATCACTGATATAGCATCACTTCAAATGGTCTGTGACATGGGAGGGGTTTTCTCCCCCCTTTCTATTTAATGGCCACATAGCATCGTCTCCACGTGGCGTCTGATTGGCTGAGTGGCACTCCACAGCAGCGGGGTAATAAAAGTTACAAATGAGAGCAGGCTATTAGAGCCATTGACGTGCGTAGGCTAGCTTGCTAATTAATTGATCCTAAAACTTCATCTATTTTGTAGCCAGAGAGGAACCCTTAATTAATCAGCCTTTCCATATCGTTGTCCTCCTTTCTTTCAATCCTTTTCTCTCCCCTTTTTTTACCCGCCCCACCTTCCCTCCCTCTCTCTCCTAATGTCTTTTTTAATTGTTAGGTGGAAACACGCAGGGTCTCATGGGCTGGCACGGAGGGCAGGTTTTGAGTTGTGCAGCAGATGGAAGAAAGAAAGTGTGTGTTGTGTTGGTGTGTACCTGCATGGTTGAGATGTGTACTTTGAACAGCGATCTTTCAAGAGACTTTCAAAAAAGGGAGGGGCGTGACGAGGCTGGAGTGGTCCCCTTTGTACCCCCACCCCTCCTCTCCCACCATCTTTCCTGGCAGAGGGGCTGATTTATTGGGGCTTCCCAGCCATCCGTCAGAGCCAGCAGCGCTGGCTGCATTAACCCCAGAGACAATCCAAGCACCCGGGGCCCCTAAGTGCTTCCGAGTGGCCCTCGCTCACCCCACTGGTGAGGATCCCCCCCTGCCCAGGCTCAATCAATGTTGTAAATTACCCATCTAACTCCATGAAGTCAATAACCCACAAGATGATGTTTAGACAGACAAGGACTTTTACAGCTTTTTGTTTTAATGGAAACTTAAAAGCCCAATCACTTCTTTCTGGCCACGAGGTATCTGCATTTTTCACTAGTAACCATTAAAGGTACAAGCTATGTTTGGTCATGTTTACAATTACTGATGTAACCTCACATTTACTTACTTACTTGGTGTCTCTGTTAATGTTGTCAGGTATCAAGAGACCTGTCAAACAATACGTCTTATTTTTTATGAAAGATATTTTGTCACAGCAGGACACCTGTAAATACAAAAATTAACAATGGCTGAATTCCATTTAGTTGCTTTAGTTTCAGGGTCTTGCTATTGTGCATGTTGGCTCACTGTCATGGGTTACTGGGAAACTTGAATAGAACACAGCCACTGTTAGTGTTATTAGTAACACCTGTGCTTTTCCTACAATGACAGCTGCTGTGAAACAGGCTTATTTGGGAGTGATGGCGGATTCTGGTGGTAGGACGACCTTTGTGTTTACATTTGGACCATGAACTTTAACTCTGAGTTAAAAGGGGGGTGGCTTCATGGTAAGATGGTGAGAGTAAAGAAAAAGACCAAATGAGTCAATGTTGGAAAATAGGTTGATGGTGAATTATGCCCATAATGGTGGTCGTGAATGCCACGGTACCCCACAAGCCACTGAATAGCACTCTTCCCCTCTGTCCTCTTCCTTTTTTCTGTCTTTCTTTCTGTTATCAGTAAATAAGTAAGTAAGTAAACTTTATTTATATAGCACCCTTCACAGACAAGAGGAGTCACAAAGTGCTTCACAGTAAAAAATAGAATAAAATAAAACAAATAACAACAACAACATTTAAAATACAAAACTATATGGCTAGTTAAAAGCTTGTCTAAAAAGAAGTGTCTTAAGGTGTTTTCTAAAAGTTTCCACAGAATCCAAGGCTCTCAAGGCTAAAGGGAGAGAGTTCCAGAGCCTTGGAGCCACCTCACAGAAAGCACGATCACCTCTTGTTTTATAACGTGTTCTGGGAACAGTTAAAAGGTCTTGGCCAGAAGACCTCAGTGAGTGACCAGAAATGTGTGCATGCAACAGATCCTGAAATGTATATAAATTTCGCACAACATTACCGTCACAGGATGATAGAGCCCCAATGGCCTGCCTGATCTTAGGGGTAATGTTGTCTGGGGCAAAAATCACCTCAGTTTTGTCTGTATTTAGTTGCAAAAAGTTGTCTGCCATCCATTTGTTAATGGAGACTAAGCAATTGTGCAACACGGACAGTTTGTCTAGCCTATGAGGACTAAAAGATAAATATAATTGGATGTCATCAGCATAACAATGATAAGATTATCAGCACACTGACAAGTGAAACAGAACTACTGTACATGAGGAGAGGACACGGTGACTGAATGGAAGCCTAAAATCCAAAAGCAATTAGAACAGTAGTTATATCCTCAGTTCAGACTGGCCTAGATCTCAATAACAAGCCTCGGGCACCCGTGGATGTACAATATGAAATGCTGTATATTTGCCTAACAACTCACAGAGCTGTCTGTGTGTTTTAGGTTATACATACATATATGTATATATATTGTGTACAAAGACGTTTACAATAAAACCAACTAAAAGAGAGAGCAGTGTAAATATGAATGTAGTGGCCAAAATTCGTAATTCTTATGAATAAACTGAAACTGAAGCGGCTAAATGGAATTCCTACTGTGACATGTTAAAATGTCTTCTGTGAAAACGGCCTATTCCGTTACTATATCACAAGATAAAGATATATATATATATATATATATATATATATATATATACACATATATATATACATATGTATACATATATACATACACACAAACACACACACATATATATATATATAAATACACAAACATACATATACATATATTTTTTATAAAGATTTAATTTAAATAAAGCTTTACTGAGTGGCTACAACTTTTAAACGTACAGCTGAAAATTGCTTGACAGTGGTTTTAGTTTAGTGGTTTCAGCTGTTTTAATAACCACAGTAAAACATATTGTTGTATTGCATAAATTAAACACATGAAGTGAATAAAAACTAAGGAGCAGAGCCATTTTGAAATGTTACTTATTATTTAGGAATGTACACAGCTGTTTCCCAGTTGAAAGAAACACATGCTTTTTTTTATAGAACAGATATGTAATGTTTTTCAGTTTTTCTTTGCCCACTGATCATTACTGAATAAGGTGATGTCTGAAAAAGAATCTTTAAAAAGAGAGTGTGACTTGATAAAAGGTATACAAAGCCAGGACAGCGGGCTCTGGAAGGGGTGTTGTGGTTTGTTTGGACTGAGCTGGTGGCGGGTCAACCACATTTCCACTTGACTTTAAATGCTTGGCTTCTATTAAGTTGGCCCAGTGTGTGAGGAACAAACAGCCAACACTGGTAATGGTTTCTGCCTGACTCGTTGACACATTGACCCCCCCCCACACACACACACACACACACACACACACACACACACACACACACACACACACACACACACACACTATATAATACTTTCTTTTTCCCTTTCACCCTTTTTCATTTCTCAACATATCTTTTTTTCCCTCTGCTCTTTCTCCCACTCCATCACCGCTCCCCTCTTTTCACATCAAACACTAATGTTTCCTCCAAATTCCTTTTCTTCTCCGTCTGCCAACTTTGAAATCACAGGAAATTACGCTAAGAATTGGCAGCGCTCTTTTTTGTTTTTTTTCGCTTTCAACTTCATTCCGCTTCCCAAACAGACGCTTCTCTCGTGTGGCCTGTCATCCCCAAGACGCCCGCCTCCTTCTTCTACTTCCACCTCTTCCTCTTCTTTTTTTTGTTCTTCTGATATGTTTGTTCTGGCTCCCATCACTCCACATGCACACACACACGCAAAGTCTCTTACATTCTTACGCAGGCACACACTGTCTCTCAACCTCTCCCACACACATGCATGCAGATGCAGCATGACGCTAACTGCGCCTAATGCAAGTTCTAGGTTTATTTGCTGGAGGCTGGTAGGAAAGTTTTTTTTTCTCTCTCTGAGACATCAACAGTAAGATCGGTGTCTGTGCTTGCCTCCTATGGCTGGATTAAGGAAAGGAGAGCAGAGTACCTAACTGGTAGTGAACTGCACCTTCAGAATGTGTCAGAGCGTGTGGGAGCGTGCATGTACGATCACGTTGACATGTGCATAGGAATACTGTATTGCACGTGACTGTGCGTGTGTGGAAGAGACAGAGAGCGCTCCAGACATTAAGCTTGAGGGCCTGAACAGGTAAACAGGAGGTCCCCCAGAAACGATGACTCAACCTGCACTGAAGGGTCACATGTAGCCTCTGGGGTTACACACACAGCATGTCTATAGCAGCGTAAACAACCAGATTAAGGTAAAAGCTCAGGCAAGGTGTTTACATGAACTATAGGAGAGGTCTGTGTAAGCAATCTTAGTTTCCTACCTCTCCTGCACAAGCTCTTTTTTATGGATATGTGAAAGTGTCTATTCACCACGTAGGTGTTAGTGTGTTTGTGTATGTAAATGTCACTGTGTCGATATTGCTTCTTAAACATAGCTGTATATTTTAATGTGCAAACAAATATACAAAAACAATAATAAATTGTGGGTGTACACATGCCACAGACATTACAGAAAGTTGTGATCAAGTTATACGTATTCTTGTTATAATGTAAGAGCCTTTCCACTCAAATTACATACACACATCACACATGAAAAAGAAAAACATGTTTTCTCATTTACTGCTGGGGAAAACCAAAACTACGCAGACAGTTCTTTTTATTTATTTTTTTTTGAGACATCCATCATCTCAGAGATTTCTGACTTCACCCCAGTGCAATGGAGGTAAATAGTTTTTGTTTTGTTTTTTGTATGTTGTGGCATTTTATTCTTTTGTTAGATAGCAATAGTAGGGAGATGACATGAAACTGTTAGCACCAGAGACAGAATTCAAGTCACTTTCATTGTACTGGGGTGGCGGCAGAAATGTCAAAGTCTGATATTTCAAAACCTAAGCACAGACAACAAAAAGTTATCTTACAAATCGTATTGCTAGGTATCACTGAGGATAAGATAACTTTAATTCAAAACCTACTGCAATAACTGGAGTGCTGCTCTAACCAGGTGAAATCAAAGTGATCTGAAGTGCTTCTGTACCATATATCCAAGCTGTTACATGTTGATACCATGGTGTAAGTCTTATAAAAAGGATGGCGGTGAGCCACTACACATATTCAGTAGCGCCACGGGATGAAATGTATGTATTGCTGTGGACGTATTATTTAATACAAGTGGGGCTAAATTTTAGCAGGATTTAATCATAATAATGAAAGGCAGTCAAGTCAAAGAGGACCTTTTGTTCTTCTGCTAAAACCCCCAACACACACACGCAGTCACTCAGTCCTGGGGAAGTCACAGAGATAGACGTAAACATTTCACTGTTGACGTCACGTTGCCTGGCAACATCCCAGCATGCTTGGCTGTGACAAGCTGAGGTCTCAGCCCAGAAGCGCGATGCATCATGGGGGATTGTGTGTGCCGCGTCTTACATCACCCACAATCCCCCTTGCTGATCCTGGGACAGCTTTGCAATATCTGAGGTTCAGAAAGAGGGTGGGGTGGTGGATTTCTCCTCCTCCCGACAGAGCTGCAATCATGTCCGTCTTAACTGCATTTGGTACATCTTTTGATATGTGATTAATAGTCACTTTAAGGCTTGATATACAATGTATTTTGCAGTACACATCTGGGGCATTCATTTTTAGCCCTCCCCGCTCCTTGATCAGACCCCTGACCGCTTTTCTGTAGGTGAGGCTCATTACGCTCATCTGAGAATGTGGAATTAAACCTCCTCCTCCGAACTCATTACTGTGAGCTAGATTTCACCGGCTGCAGATAGGCAATGCAGTGGTGCAGCTTTTAAAGCCAGAGCCAGATAATTAGAAACTTTAGAAGCGCATTTCCCATGGCTATAGCCAGAGTGAACAACTAATTCTATTTGAACTAATTACGTTCCATAGCGCTACGCTCGGGCTATGTAATACGCCCGAGGATTTCATCACAAAACAGTACCAGGGATGTATTTTTGTGCGTGTTACTGTGCGTCAGTCGGCATTACTCTCTATGCACTGCCTGTCTTCATATATACACCCCCGCTGGCTCCCGATTGTGTGTATATAACACCGCAAAACCCCTGAGCAGGCTTAATAATGCAATTTTGGGAGTGTGTGACATCATCAAAATGCGTCAGATGAGGTTTGGCTGTTAGGACTGCAGAGGAAAGCCTGACCACTGAGACAAAATGAACCATAATTGATAAAGTAAATTAGTGGTTTAGCATGACTATTTTTTGTTTAGTGATAAAGGTAATATAACTTGATCACAGGTATTTTGTAGCAGTTTAACTATTTTTTACCAAAATAAAGATCAATTCAATTCACATTATTATTATTATTATAAACACACGTAGTCTGTGCAACCCATAGCTAAAATATAACCATACACATAACATGACAAAAAATAAAAAAACACATTAATACAAAAATATAAATATCATTTTGATTGTATGTTTAAAAAAGTTCACTCTTTTTAATGGAGTACTTCCATATATTTGGGGGGCTGAGATAACCCTGACGACGTGATTAGTCATCCTCTTAGGCTCCTCCAAAGCCACACGTGTAGCAAGCCTTATACCTTAATTCATTGTGCACTTCTCACAATGCCTAATTGATATTGTCTTCTCTACCTCCACATGGTGTTTTCCTCAACAAACTACAACATACTGTTTATCTTTACTGCACTTTGTGAAAATTCTGTGTGAGAGAGTCCATCTAAATACATGAGAATTTCACACCCATTTTCTCTGTGACATTTGTACAGTATTTTAAGACAATGTAGGAAGTCTGTCAATCAGTCCATCTTTGTTTCCCTCCTTCTCTCTCTCTCTCTCTCTCTGTTGTCTTGGTATGTGTGCAAGCTTGCTCGCCTCAGTAAGAGGTGTCGAAGTCCAGACCAACAGACCAGGCTGACTATATATAGCTGGCAGTGACAGCAGGGGACACTCCCCCCTCTCTCGTTGTGGCGCTTAGTACTGCTGTTTCACTACTACACTGATGGAACTGGACTGGACACACACATACAAACAAACAGAGAAGACGTTTGCTGTCTGCCAGAAATGTGAACACATGCACATAAAACACACAGATTAATATACATTCTTTCTCTGCATCTCTCCCTTTAACACACACACCCTTCCAGTCCAAATGGGATTTACTTAAGACTCAATAAAGCAGACAGAAGCACTGCTGTCTCCAACACAGGCCTATTGTGTCGCACAGAGAGACTGTGACGTCTATTCGGCTGTGCTGTGTCTATGTTTACTACACAGAGAGCATTCCACCACACACATACACACACACATACACACAAACAAACATACAGCATAAAACCCATCTCGCCCCACTGGGGGTCTAAGGGGAGCTGACTGATGAACAGGAGCGACACCACCACATGCCAGGGTGTGAGATGTGCTGCCTGGTATTTTAGGCTGCGTCTCAAATTGAACATGCCAAGCCTTCAGGGGAAAATCGCTGGAGAATGTTCACGAGGAGAAGCAAATGTCCCACAGCAATATCGCTTATAATACCAGCTACATTATCTGGATCGGCACAGCAGAGTGGCCTGACTCATTCATGAATCACATTGACACAGACGCACACGTACAGGGACGCAGCGTTGGGGTTGTTGACATACCTGCTGTTGAGGATACTGCATCCCGCCCATGCCCATTTGACCCCTTCCCTGCATGCTCATTGGATATCTATGTGGAGGAGGTGACGTGTATGTCTGGCTAGGAGGATAAGGCCCCGGCTGTTGTGGGCTGGAGTAGGGATTGTTGGCCATGCCGTACAGCTGCGAACGCTTCATCGCCATGAAGTCCATGGAGGACACCTGTAGACGGAAATAAGAGGGATTAATGATATGGAATCATTGTGATTGGCTGAGACGCGTTCAAATGAATCCACCGTCTGCCAAGTTGGAACCCCTGACAGAAGTCCACTTAATGCACACACTCCAAACCACAGTTGCCATTGATTTATTTTATAATTACACAGCGAGTGGAAGCCTTAAATTAATGTCTACAGGTCATAAAGGAACTACAAATGGAATTAAGTAAGCAAAGATGTTTATTGCATAGCTATCATGAGCTAACTTTGCTGGAGGAGGGCCAAAATAAAATAATTTAATTAAAACCTGAAGCTTGTATCTTTGTTTTAATGTCTGAAAGGGTTTTAAAAGTGTTGTAAATGTTGTTTAAAGCGATGGGAAGCAATAGCAATAAAAACTACATGGCCTTGTTCCCACAACCACAGCCCAGCAGTGCCAATAATCACCCCGCAGCGCTCCCTCGCACTTACTATGTTGTTGCTTACAGCGAACAGGCAAAAATACTACAGTATTTCTAATAATACAGAAATCACATTTGAGTGTATGCTCATCTGAATGAAAATAAGAGAACAGGTAAGGGTTGACAGTCTGGCAGGGATCCAAACTTCATTGCAATCCATTGCAATTGTCACGAGACATTTCAGCTTTGCACATTTGAATCCCAGGAGGGAATTCAGGGCAGTCAAGCAGTCAAAGTACCCTGCCCTCCAAAGCCACACATTGAGAGCTAGCTTCTTCTACGAACACAAAACAAAATCAAAGAGAAGAAAGAGAAGGTGTCAAGGGCAATGTGTTCCATTGTAAGTATTTTATAGCCTTTTTAGAGGTTGTCTGGGCTCTCAGTGAGCCACTGGAAAAATCCAGTACAGCACGTCGGGCTAATGCTAATCCGTCACCTGTAGCGGCGTGTTTGTCTGTCTGCCGGGCAGATAATGTGGACTTCTTCTATCTTCCCTCTCTCCTCTCATGCTTTCTCCCTTTTGTCTCCGCCGTGTAGGATCATGTGTGATTTATGACATTTTGTTCCTACTGTTTCTCACACGCACACTTTCACATCTCCTCTCTCATCTCCAACTACCCCCCTCCTCCTTCTCCTCCTCCACCACCAGCTCCCTCCTCAGTTCCCTCTCTTCTCCCCAACTCAATATCACCTTGTCTAGTGTAGAAGAGAAATTGCCGTTGCCTCATATTGCCAGGCTAATATCAAGAAGACATGTCAGGGGATGGGAGCACTTTATTCAGCAGGTTACGTGCAGACGGTTACGGCGCTCTAGCTTTAAAGTGGTTTCGTCTGCTGAGGCATAGGCGTGGAGGAGCTTGGGCTATTTCACACAGTGTGGAGGAGAAAGAGAGAGAGAGAGAGAGAGAGAGAGAGAGAGAGAGAGAGAGAGAGAGAAAGAGAGAGTGTTTGGGTAGTGAGAGAGATGGAGAAAGAAAGCCACAGAGAGAGAGGAATGAGTACTCTTGGGTTTTTAAAAGTTATTTCACAGCATGGCGGTGTATGTGGGTGTGTGTGAGGAGAGGGGGTTATCCTGCAAAGGTCTTCATCACCAGGACTTCAAGAGTCAAATCATAAGAAAGAGAAAAAGTTCTTTCTTTTTTGCTATGTGTGTGTCCTGCTCATGTACTGTATGCTTTACTTTGCACACCTTCATGTATGAAACTACAAATAAGCGAATTATTCCCTTCATTGCAGACGCTAAAGTCAAGGTGTACCAGCAGTACTGATCTAAAATGAAATATTTAACCACAGGACAAAACTGACATGTCATCTGACAAAATGATTGCCAACATCAGAGTAAATCACATCAGGGAATAATTAAAAGTTATGAGCCATTGTGGAGTAAAACCAGTTTTAAATGTTTCTGATAGAAAAATCATTTGTTTTTCTGAAATAATGATGGATGAACTTCAAGTTAAAGGAACAAAATTTGTTCCAGACTGGATCTTTTTGGAGGGAGAACCTTGAATAATCATATAATTTGCCCATTTTTGCTCAGTAAGACAATGAAGAGCTTGACTGAACAGGCATGAGAGTGATCTAATAACTTAATTCAGAATGCAACTAAAATAGATTAAGTTCTGACAAGTGTCTGAACTAAGCAATATACAGAGTTATACCAACTGGAATTAGTTTTGGAGATTTTTTTGATGTGCTAAAACTGACGTTGGTCATACGTTTCTGACGTAGCGATAATGGCCATTTTTACTAGAGCGGAGGGCAACACATGACCGGCTTACATGCTTGTACACTCATAACACCCCACAAGCCAGACACACACATACACTGGCTTCGCTAAGCAATATCTCCAGTGAAAGGGCGACACTCTCGCGCTTCCTAAAAATCCAGGGCACTGTGCCACCTGTGATACAGGACACACACCCCCTCCCCAGCTCCATCCAGTTCCCAATCTATCCCTAGAGGTCCTCTGTTTGCCAAAAATGCTGAACACGACACAAGTAAATCCCCTCACACGGCTGCCAAGTGTACACGCATGCTTGCAAAAAAATAAAATAAAAACCCGTAACTGCTGCACTTAGAAAGGCAATGGACACAGAAAACAACTTCAGAGTTTTTGGAGCAGAGAAGTGGACACTCGCACATTAAACGCACATACACACATGCACAGAAATGTGTATCAGCAGAATATTACACTGTTGAGCTCTTTCATCTCTCTCACACACTTGTGGGAAACTCTTAAATAAAACAGCCACAATAAAATTATATACAGCTCTCTGATACATTGGTCCATCTTCTACACATGGCATTATCCACACCTGTCCATGGAGGCAAAAACCAAAATAAAATAAAAGAATTCTCCGCCTCCCCAAACGGAGCCTCATATCTGCTCTCATGACAAGTTCCACTAAATGAGATTTCAGCCCACTGTAGCCTTTTCCTAGAGATATGCCCACCATTTCCCTCACACCACCAGGCAGAAAAAATTCCCCAACAACAATTCTTGACAAATTGAAACATTATTTTTTTTTTCCCTCAGAGAAATGGCTGTACTTAGGAAAAAAATTATGAATATGACACGAAGTGAATCGTGTTTGTGCCAGGAGGGACAGCAGATAAAACACTAGAGGGAATATACAGAAATTGTTTTTTATTTTCTAAATGTGTTTTCACTTTAGTTCATCTGGGCATGCCATTCAATGGAGAAGGGGGAGGAGGCACGGGAGACAATAGTAATTCAACTGCTAAATTTAAAATTCAATTTATGAACTCCTCTCCAGCGTTCTGACTCTCGTGAGCTCTTTTTTTTTTTTGCAAAACAAAGCCATTAAAACAGAACATGGGTGAAATTACTGTGGGGTGAAACCTGCTAAATTGCTTTTCTGAACGCAACATTTTTATGTTGCAAAAATGATTTTACTCCTCGCTTTAATGTGCTGAGTTGTTAATCAGAAAAAGACAAAATGCTCGACACAAAAGACTTGGATATGTGGATTATGAGACACACACTGGGATCAAACAAACATAAAACAATATTGGTAAATGGTTATTATTCCAATTTTATTTTGAATGCGGGAATTATTCAACAAAAAAAAAATCTTCTGATTTATTAGCCGTGGTGAATGAACGTGTTCGAACAGAGCTGACACACACACACACACACACACACACTAACACGCTCTGTCTCTGTAGCTATTGCTACCCTCGTCCTTCACACTAGATGACCAAATGATCACCTGTCTGCATCAGGCCTTCATTTCAGTTATTTACTATCCACACACACACAGAGGAAACAGTGACAAAGACAGGCTCACCCACTTAGCACTTGTAGTACCAGTACAGTGAGATCTGTGTTGCTACTCTACACACACCAGCCTTCAGGACTGTAATGTTTCTACTAAAATCCTCTGTTTTTTCTGTTCATACACCAGTCAGGTCTCTTCATACAACCAACGCTGTAATACAAGAGATTCCTTCATATGTTCTTTATGGGCCACAGGCTGCTTTATTGAGCGACTGCTACCTACCTGAAAGAGCTGTTCAGTGAACTATTATGATCTCTTATATCACCTGGTGGTTTAATACTGTCTGGAACAACCATTTTTCCTGTTGGATAGGTAACAGTTCCTAAAGAACCATTTCAGGCCCAATGAACTAGCAGCGACAGCAAGTATTGGTGCTCTAAAGCGCCTGAAACTTCAGTGTGCTGTACAAAAATAGGAATAGGAGTGATATTTTTCAACAGTCAGGTGCAAATACCTATTTGATACTCACATGGTGCAAATTAGTGGCATGTGAAAATGTTTGTGAATATCACCTTAGAAAGACACATCAAACCTGATTGTGTATGAAAAATAGCCCCATGATGCCTTTTTGGTATTGATTATCTTCTCTTTTACTTGGAAGGACTACTGCAGAATGCCAGCTCTTCTAACTGGGTAATGAAACCATTTTAGCCTGTGTGTATTTGTGAGGAGAAACAAATAAGGATAATTATTGTCAACGGATCCTCTTTATCCTTCGCGTCTGTCTCTGGAGAATCAACATGCTGCAGCCAGGGCCGTTTGGTCTGCTGGGGCAATCGGCCTGGTCTTTTATGTTATTTATTTATACCATGCAGCAGAGCACTCTCACATTCCTATTACACTGTAGGGCCCGGCGATGCCTCGGCCTCCAGAACAAAGCTCCACATTTCAGGCTTGAAACCCTGGTCATTTGGGCCTACTGTTTCAAGCTGAAAAAAAATAGAAAGGGTGCAAAGAGAAGAGATGGGCGAGAAGGAGAGGGGGAGAGAGAAAGAGGAGAAGAGAGACTGCAGCAGTGGGCGAGTACAGATCGAGTTCCATATTAATGTGTGCAAATTCCCCCGCTCCTGCTGACTAAGATTAGAAAAATTAATTTCATGGATGCAGAGACAATACTGATGTCATCAAGCGGAGAGCAGAGGAGCAGCACGCTGTTAACTCCTCCCTACCCGGCCTCCATGAGGAATAGATCACTCTTTAGTATCGGTTCATCACTTCATTTCACTGCCAGGATTCAAGCAAGTTAACTAAATACTAAATGCCGACAACAAAACACAACACTTAGTCTCGACAGATCTTTCCCAATATTTAACCCCCATCCTAAAAACAGAACTCATTGTGTAAGTGTGTAGTGAAGTAGCTGAGCTGTGTGCACGGTGAGCTCCCATGTGAGTGCTGCATCGCTAAGAGGACCATATTCAGTGAATTATGTCGTGAAACACAATCCCATCCCGCATCTCGGCACGCACGCCTTGTTAGTAAAAAGTCTCGTAACGAATGACAGTGTGAAGAGTAGCACTGGTCCGCGGGGAGCTGGGTAGCGCCAAATTGCCTTTCCTCAGCCCAATATGCCTGGATGGCACAGGCAGCTAGGCATGAAGGCTGGCTAACAAAGAGAAGCATGAAATAATCTGAGGTGAAAGAGAGGTGCAGGGGGTGACAGCCATAGAGGAGACGGGGGGGCATTTACATACACATGTATGTTTGGCAGTGATGCTGTGAGTTGAGAAGGCAGACAGAGAAGCAAGATAAGAGGCTGTTGTTATGCGGCCGACCAGCGTGCTCTTGTGTTTGGCGCAATGCACATAATTGCTCTCTCTCCTGCGTCGTCCTCAGATGGTGATCGGTGTGCCCTCTGCCTTTGACACCAATATTTACACCACAAGCTCACACACGTCAGGGTGCTCAGAAACGCACCCACCCATTCCAACCCCCTTCCCCCCTGTGCATGAGAGAAAGTTGCAGAGCGTTCGGTTCGTCACAGCCAGCACAAAGACGTCATTAAACAAGGGGAGGAGGGGGATGGAAGAGGAGAGGGGAGGGAGGAAGAGAAAGAGTGAGGCTGCTTCATCTGTCTCAAGTGAGATTGGGGTCACAGGGTCGCCAGAGCCCTTTTCCCCCTCCAAGACTGAGAGCTAAAGAACCGGCAGGAACAGAAGCAAAAAAAAAAAGAAAAAAAGAGAGAAAACCTCAATGACAAGACGAGATGCGACTGACATGCCTGCGACACGCTATTAGAGAATGATAACAAATAAAATGCAATCGTCTGCAAACAGTAGAGGAAACACGTGCGGAAGAACACGGGCAACAAATTTGCCAGTTAAATCCCCTGCAAGGATGTAATACTCCAAGTCTGAATTCATTTGGACTTCCACTGTATAACAAGGAGTAGACTCATGGACAAATAAAAGATAAACAGGTTGTAGCTGGAGCGAAACCCTTTTTTTCCCAGGGGACATTTTGTAGTGCTTTTCAAGTCTGGTCAAAGATCAAAATTCCTCATTCTCTTGTCTTCTAACACGTACAGAGTTTTTTCATGTGCTGAGCATGTGTATTTAAATCATCTGAGACACTTTGCTACAAATCAGCAGTGTTTCCCCTTGAAAAAGTTTCTCACTGGGTAGAAAATCCATTGAAAAGCCTCTAGGTAAGACCATGTGGCGGTACAACTATTGCTTTGAAACCAATGCAAATTAAATGCTTTCAGGAAATAGTGAAGGCACCCCTTCCAGCACTGCTTGCCTATTTTCATAGAATCTGTTACTGATGTGGAGAAGCGAGAGCCTTGCTACATTCCCAACCCTTTCTTGTCTCTCAGTGCTGTGTGCTTCCTGCCTGCCACGACCCTGGGACAGCGGGGAAAAAACCCCATTTCATCTAAGGGCCGTGGTGGAACGAGAGGAATGTGCTCTTCTCTAACTTCCCCAGCCCACAGAACCCCACGGAGAGATGCTGTTGCACAACCAAATGAAAGAGAAAAAGAAGGGGGCAGGAGAAAGGAAAATAACAATAACTCCATCTGCCCCAAAGAGAGAGAACAGGCTATTTGAGTAAATATGCTGCTCTTTTACTTCTGACATCTCCCAGAGCCCAGCCGAAATACTGGTATTAAATATGCAAGCTAGATTCCCCGCTTATTCAAGGAACTCATCACCTTTGCTAATGGAATGGTATTGGAGAGGAACTGCATTTCTACAGCTTGGATAATTATGAACGAGGTCCCATATCGCCAAGTGTGTTTATGAATTAGCAATGGTTATTCATGATATTGTGCTCAGAGTAGGGTGAAAATACGTAAGTGAATACTAAGCGAGCAGACCAACAGAAATGAAGCTAAAGGGTCCTGAGGGGGCTTTCTCTGCCATCCATTAGTCTTCCCTGTAAGGCAAAGCTTAACGAGCTCCTCAGGCTGGTAGGCTGGCCATTGAAGGAAAATTATGAATGCGAAAGCTCCATTTAAAGCAACACCCCCCTCCCCATTTATTGAGCTTATTACCTCTTTGATTTTGTTTGGAGCTCCAGAAACAATAAAAAAATTAATAAATAGTAACGATACTGTATTTATAATAAGCAAGTTGTCAAACTAGGTCACACCCGTGGTGCAGTTAAAGAGGCTCCCCACTAAAAATGAGGATTTACATTCAGGCTGTTTGTTTTGGAGCACTGCCCAGTCCTCCAGGGTGGAACCATCCATATTTCTCATGCGGGTGATCCATCACTTAAAAACAAAAACACAAACAACAAACAGATATCATGACCTTCCTTCCTCAGGCGGAAATTAGATTCATTAAAAGTCACCTGGAACAATTTGAACCAAATTGATTTCATTATTGGACTCCGCACGACACACAAGGCCCCCACGACTGATAGCTCAGCGGGAAATTTATAAAGTTAATTAGAAAAAAAATTGATTTTCATATAATTTTACCCCTCCGCTTACTTTATGTCACTTTACTGTCGGAAAGTGATACGGAGAGGGGCTTGTTGACGCGGGGCTGTGGCAGTGTTCAGTGTGCATGGGAACACAGCAGGTTAGAGGCTTGAACATTGTAAGTGGAGTCAGAAAATGTATTCCAGCTTTCAGTGGTAATAGAACAGTGTGTGTGTTTGTGTGTGTGGCTGTAACAGATGTTAAGGTACGCACCAATATCTTTTAACCTCTTCACCTCTTACATGCATACACTCCAAATGCAAACACACACTCCACCACCACCCCACCTTGTTTTTCCCCACACTTCAATATAATAGCAGCAGCAGCAGACGTGGCCTTAATTTTCTCCTGTAATGAATATGAGCCTCCACTCTTGCACCCCGCTGTGAAGGCCTACCCAGAAATGGGCTCCTCGACCTGGGTTATGGGCCCTGGAAATTGGCTTCCATCCCCCCACAACCCCTCCGGGTCACCCTCTGGGAGGCCCCAGGCTCTGTGAGCTTGGACCAGGCCCCCCATCTCCAGGGCCCTGACTGGGAATCAATCACTGAAGATGGCTGGGAACATGAGGTGGGGGAGCTGGGTCGATCAATGAGAGGCTCCAGGCCTGTGGGAGCCCTGATGCATATCCTGACTGTACATACACACCTCTGACTCACACTAACTCCACCATTCACTCCCATTATTGCTAAACCCTGGGGCAGCTATGTTTATGGCGGACGGGCTGTGCCAGACCATATGAATAGCATATGACTGAGAAAATGTAGATATTTGCAATTAAAGAGTCTTAACTAGATTTGGACATGCACATCATGTTGAAAATGACTATTTACATCTCCTGTTCAGTATCCAACCCTTTTTAATTCTTCTTTTAATTTTCATCTTTGAGTTTTCATTACCCTCGTGAGTTTTCACTATATGAGAAAAGAAAATGAAACATTAGCTAAATCTCCCTGTTATTAAATTCAGCATTTAGTAACAGTGCAAACACATGCTGCATCTAAATCAGAGCAAGCCAATCTATGGCCAGGATGAGCACCCTGATCATGAGTTGTTTTACACACCGAACCTTGACCAGGTTTTCATTAAAGGCCAGACATATTAAAGGGATGCACATATTTCCCAGGAGAGGCAACAGATCCTTTGGCTGCAACACAAAGATTCTGTGAAACAAGGCGCATTTATTGTATGTATTCACCCACATGGCAATGTTGACTTGAACTGGTGTATATTTATTACTTTACACACTACGAGTGCACGCAAAAATGATTTTGAAAACAATATGTTTGTGGATATGAATGTGTGGATGTATGGATGTGCACACACCAACTATAAATGCACAGTATGTCTGTGAATGTCTGCCATTATCAGTGAAACACGTGTATAAGTATTTTGTGTGTGTGTGTGTGTGTGTGTGTGTGTGTGTTTGCGTGAGTGTGTGATAAGTGCGTACCATCTGTGTCCAGATGTTGCGTAGAGTGCAGGCTGCGCGGACAGCCAGACAGTTGGCAGGCCTTCTGACAGGCCTGTGCTCCTTATTGATAGAGGGATCACAGAGACAGAAGAGTCAGCCGTGCTCAGCTAGACCACAATATTGTCCTCTCTGCTGTTATTCATCCCAGTCAGCCAGGAGAAAATGGGATGCTCCGAGCCAAGTTTATAGCTGTCAGATCTGGGCCAAATAGGAGTTGAACAGGTTTCAAACATTTGGAAAACAGCATGAGGAACGTTTGATTTGTCATACAGATGCAGCCAGACTCTTGTGCCAGAGCTGAAGAATTTCATTGTATTTCAATTTGGACAAGCATTTTAATACAGATGACAATAAAGCTGAACCTGAAGTGCACAGCCTGGTGCACTGGGGTGAACGGTGGCAAGGGCCAACATGTTGGCGAAGTGGTTAGACTGGTTCTTGTGGAGGTGAGATTGGGGCACGGTGCGGCATAACAGAAAATCCTTCAGCTATTTGGCTGACTGCAACTCCTGTCTACACTTAATCGAGTAATCTCAAATTAAATACCATAGATATCTGAAGACATTATCATACGAATATACTGTAAAATGAAGTAAACATTCGCCTACAAACTAATTTTGATGTACAACATAACTATGAAATTAAGAGCTTATATACCTTAAAGTAAAGGCCTAAACTATCCTGCACATAACTGCAGATTCTCTACTTTTTAGCTTTTACAAAAAGGCATCTGTTGACTGCTTCGTTCCATTATTGCCTTGTGGAACTATCTCCCTGACCCTGCACCCTGTGCCATCTTTCTTCCCTGGCTCCTGCCAGAGTTATGGAGCAAGGCCGACGTTTATGGAGGGCAGACCCTTTTCCCCGAGCTTTGATCCAGAAAGTTCTATAGCCTATAGTTTTGTCTGGGGTCATCCAGGAGGAGCCACGTGGGCAGCAGGGTGTGTAAGTGAAAGCATATTGAGCTGTTTATTTTAAGCAGAGCCTCGGTGTGGAGGCCAGTACAAACGGGCCTTGGAGGATTTGAGGGTTATGAGGTGCATGTTGAGTGTGTGTCCGCGAAGGCTGTGCACTACCTACTTGTGCGGGTGTGGGAAAAGGAAGGAGATGCACAGCACTGATCAATGAGAAGAAACAAATCACACAAAAATTAAAACAAGCGGCAGAAAATGGTGAGGCCAACCAAAAATTTCATCAGGCAATATCACGGCTCTCATATCTGTCATCTCTCTTTCATCAAAACCCTCCATCCCTTATACAAATTATTCATGCCAGCAGCTAAATGTATTCATACCATTCTGTTTACTTTATTACTCCACTTTTATTCTGCTCTTTTCCCCACATTTGTTTACAAGAATAAAAGCCTACTCTGACAGAATTATCCCTCTGCACAACAAAAATAAATCACAGCGCTTGCACACACATCATTCACATTCAAAGAGCACAGCTAAATTATAGATGGCCCCTTTCTCCCCAAATATGCATTTCATTAGCATTTTCTTCGCCTGTTGTCTTTTTTTTTCCTTCTGCCCGCCTGTGCGCACGACCCACTGAAGTGTGTGTGTGTGTGTGTGTGTGTGTGTGTGTGTGTGTGTGTGTGGGTGTGTGTGTATGACTGGAGAATGGGAACAGACTTGCAGCAAAGCAGGACGCGTCCCCTTTCCCAAGCCTAATTTAAGATTCAATTACAATACTCTTTAAAAAGCGTCGACTTCGCAATTAATTATTTTAAGATTAGCCTGACAGTAATGGGCCTCCCACTGATGCCAGCCAGTGCAAGACTGGCCGCCTGCACCCCATGACAACTGTGTCTCACTACACAAAAAATACCCATACCCATATATATATATATATATATAATGTGTGTGTGTATCTGTATATATGTGTGTGTGTGTGTGTATATATATATATATATATACACACACACACACAACCATACACCTTACTCCCCTTCATTCTCTACCTCTCCCCTTCACACTCTTTGCTCTACCCTCATCTCCATCTTCCTCTCCTGAGGAAAATAAAAAGAGATAAATCTTCCTCCTCCTCACCTTCATTCCCTCCCTCTGTCCATTTTTTTTCTACCTCCTCATATTGCTGCGTTACCCTTTGTTTCTTTTCTTGTTGTTGTTGTTTTTTTCTTCCCTTTGTTACTTTGCGCCGTGCTCTGATCTCCTTGCCGGTTGCAGTGCAATTGATATTGCTTCAGTACGGCGGGCTGCTTTTTACGAGCCACAAGGGCCTTCTCCCACATCCTCCTGCGTCCCCGGGAAATGCTGACGGATGAGCCCCGCGACAATGTGCACACGCACATAAACACTCGCACCCGTACACACACGTGCGCATACACAGCCGTCTGTCACCGCTGCTGCCAGGCGTAAGCGAAAAAACACGCCGTCCTCCTCCGCCCGCTTTGATTGGAGCCAAGCGAAGCATTTTTTTCTCCCCCTTCCTCTCCGCCGCTGCTGCTTTTCTTCCCACCCTTCACCACTACCACCCCTCCACCCAACCCTGTTCTTTTTTTCCTTTCCTCATTTCGGAAATGAATGTCATCATCTATCGCCTTGCTCCCTCCGCCGCAACTCCCCCTTGTCACCCCCAGGCAAACCTCAGCCGAAGCCCCCGATTCTGTTTATTTAAATATTTGATATGTAAGCAGTCATAAAATAAATGTCAGAAGAGGGAAAGGGAATGGATATGTGGGGTGTGGGGAAAGGGGCCATTATGGGTAATGGTTTCTGATGTATGTTGCGGCCCCCACAGTGTAACCACCCCCCTCAACCGCACCATACAGACAAACCTGCACACGATGGAGCTGAGAGACGCTGAAGCAACAGGGGGATAGATGGAGCGGGGACATGTACAGTCTGAATGTGTGTGTAGCTGTTGCATCTCTGCCTCTGTGGCACGCACACACATACACACACACTTGTTCGACTAGCGATATGGAAAATAGGCCCTCCCATGCACAATTGACTTCTAATACATTGTATACTCTTCAAACCATCCATTTACCAGGCATTGCAATTTCAGGGGCCCTGAAAGAAGCACTTTGCCAGCACTTTACAAAATACCTTAAAAATCTCCAGCCTCTGCGAATGCTCTCTCTCACTAACTGCCAATTCTAACATGTCTGCTAAAGCGACAACGCAGCATTGTTCCTTCCCTGGTATATTGAACAGCGGTTTATTGACTTGCTATTTCCATGTTGGACACAAGACCCGGTGCAACCAACCATTTAGACACTCCACCGCCAAATACCATTACAAACACACACCCATCTCTCCGGGCACATGCTCACGTGTGTCTCCCAGCAAGTGGCACCCTAAGGATTACATGGCTGTGACAATTTCACCCAAGAACTGATAAAGCTGGAGGTTGGCGGAGTGAATAAATCAAGTGCAGCCGCTGAGAAAGAGAAAGAGAGACAGAGGGAGAATAAGAGAGTCTCTCGTTGAACAACCTTGAATTTCTCCTTGATGCTGAGGTGCTAAAATACTGTTAATCAGCAAATATCCCCAATTAAGAACAAAAATCATCACAAAATGTTCATTAGTGCTGATGGTATATTGGTTTGGCATTTGAGGGCCTTTTATTCTCAGACCTTTGCCTAACGAGCTCCCTGGCCACACCAAAGGCACGGGAGGGGGAGTGACATCACACCAGGGGTCAAAAGTCAAAGAGAGGTGTTGACCTCTGTCACCTCTAAATGCTCAAACGTGCTGAATTCCCCTGTGACTGTCCCATCTGTCAGCATGCAGCAATGTCTGCAAGGACACATGCCTACAGCTTCGCCTTATAATGTAGCCTTCATGCAACACCCGCACACACACGCACGCACACACGCACGCACGCACGCACGCACGCACCACACACACACACACACACACCTTAAACATCCCATAAACACCCACAAACCCAACTTGTAACCTTTATACTCATATTCACATATGCATAGGGTCTTTCCCATGACAGTGTTTAGACATATACACACCTGTAAACATTAAAACATCCCTTATTGATATACTACACATTCCTGTTATCTTGATGACATCTATAGTCAATACCCCCGGAGACATTCGCACATACATTGATCGCACAATTATAACTGCTTCCCACCCACACACAAAAATACACATCCTTCGGTTACATCAATATACACACCTACTGTATAATCACCTCCCCTAACTCACACATAGGTTCATGCACAAATACATACCTTCCCTGCACATATATACCTAAATCTCCTGCACACACACGCCCACTGCTCCCCTCTGCCCCCTCCAGACTCTGGGTCAGGGTGCCCTCCAGAGCGACTCGCCCTCACCACTGTTAATTACCACTAATTGGCCCGCTCGTTTATCCCCACCCCCCACCCCCGCTATAATGGAACCATTCATCTTTACTACTTAATGAGTAGGCACTGTAGTCACCAGCCAAGGTCACCGACAACTAGCATCCAAAAGACAGAAAGACAGAGACTTGGAAACAACTTGGGGGGGAAAAAGAGCAGAGAGAGAGAGAGAATAGTGGAGGGTTGTTTATGCTTACAGAGAAAATGTGAATTTGCAGAAGTTTCCACACATGACTCTGTTTTTTGGAACGAGGCCAATGTGTGAAAAAAGTTGAGAAATGTCTGGGAGCTATGGCAGTCTGCAATGTCCAACGCAAACCACAACACACACAGGGAATTTCCAAAGACAGACTAATTAAAATGCCCGTTATGCGAGTGAAAACAATGGTTCCCTCAGAACAACGCTGAAAGCGCGGACTCGCACAGTCAGACCAAGCTGTAAATGTAATGCATTTTTCAAAATGCAGCAAGAGCCTCTTCTCCGGCTTATGCACACATAATTATCAAAACAATCACTCCGACAGTCAGCAGACTCCAGCCCCAGCGGGTGAGAGGGCAACATGTTAGCCGCCTCAACTACCATAAAACATCTAATTAACACTGAATGCTTTAAATATTAGTCTTTCTATTTCCATTGCATTGTATTGCCATCTCGGTGGGGGGTCCCAAAAGAAGATATGTTACTTCTGAAAAAATTGGCCTCATTGCTTGGGAAAATAACAAATACAACTACAGTTCCTGCTAAAATGTGGACTTTTTGATCACAAAAGGCCCAGGAAAGCTATTCTCAAATTCCCATACTAACTCTGAGGTGAGTCTGGAGAAAATTTAACCCACACCTCTCATCAGAAAAAATAAAACTCCACAGGAGGCTCTTTATTAGTCTGACTAAATTGTTGTCATATCAAGTCTCTACCCACTGAATTATTAGAAGTTTTCACAGTATACAACAAACTGTTGACACATTCACCCAGGGGCCAGCAGGTCAGACAAAACAACAATATCTTCACATTTTGTGTGTGAGCAATGTAAGCTGTCAGTCTTTGCCTAAGGTAGAGCAGAGGAATGTTTCAGGTTCAAGCATCATAATTTGCCCCGGAAAGTCATGCCAAAATCTGACAACCAGCCATTTTCCTTGGAAACAGCTTTCCTTCATCTAAGTGTTGTAGTGCAGTTCAGTCCCATGAAGTGTAGTGGAAGCGAGCAGTCATGTGCTCCTGCAGCGTTGTGGCGTTCGGCCCGGCACGAATGGAACAGTCGTCTATGGATTATGTTAATGTGGTATTCCACACTCCCCTCTGCCATGTGTCTGACATTACAGTAACCTTTGCATGTTTAGCCAACAGTAACTATGGATGTTCATTGAGTAGGGAGACGCACACGTTTGCATGCACTTTGGAAACACACACAGGCACAGTTGCACAGGGAGATTAACTGTGCACAGCAAACATCTGCTCTTGCGAACCATATTGATATCCTTTGGAGGAATTAACATCTTAAAGAAATAAGACGTTTAAACTTCAAAATAAAGTTCACTTATGTTGTCGATATCTAATCCAGTTTATCCGGTTTGTGTCAAAGGAGTGGCTGGAATGTGGAACACATGTCTGGCCACATCAGAGAGGTGGGTAATGCAAGAAAAAGAGAGAAATATAGAGACAAAATATCTGTACTCATTGCAACACATCTCCAATCTCCTCCCACATATACCATCTCCAGTAAGCAATGTCAAATATGTGTGTGTGTGTGTGTGTGTGTGTGTGTGTGTGTGTGCGTGTGTGTGTATGTATGTGTGTCTACTGTGCATGTCTTTGGAAGAGGATGTGGTGTGAAGTTGCTTCCTAAACCACTAAGATAAAATTGATCTAAATTAGGTAGCGTTCAGCCAGGAGTGACCACAAGTGTCCTGTTGTGACCGGTGTCTATAAATCACCAATATATCCACACACACACACACACACACACACACACACACACACAAACAAACACACAAACGCAGTAATCTGCTATGGTCTTAGGTTTGGTAGTAAAAAAAAAAGATGAAAGGAACATGTTGTGGCTGGGAAAATACAGGGTCATGTGTGTGTTACTGAGAAAGACAAAAAAAGGACCTGAAGAAACAGACAAAACTCATCAACAGAAACTCTGAATCGACCGTGTCCCATCGTTTTTCTATTTTTGTCTCTGTGCTTCACAAACGACAGACAGCGCCTTGCTGGTGCTGTTTGGTTGTATTTTTTTATTTTTTTTAGCTTAGCAAATGGTCCCACCGTGCCAGCACTGATTAGGATCAACTCCAACCAAACAGCAAGACGTGTGACTAGAGTGCACAGTCTACAGTCTGGAAACAGAGAGGAGTGCAGGGGCTTTGATGCGTGAAGTGATGGATGATGGTGATGATGTTGACGTTGATGATGATGCTTATCTCACAGGCTGGTAAGAGGAGGAGAGGACGGCGGCGTGTGGAAGTTCATACGAGATGGAGTCGCACACACTATACGGATTACACATAGGCTTTTGTGTGATACATTTACATTTTTATGCATAAATATGCAGCAGGTTGGCTCACTTTTAAATGTTCTCTGGCAACATCATAGATTTAAGTCATCCCAAAGTGCTGTGTACTGGATTCTACAAAAAATATGCAGCACCTATCCCTTTCCATTTTCTGAGCAGAACATGAAAAGATATGAGCCTGTCTTTACAAAAAATTTGTGCTTGTTATGGCTCTTAAAAATGGTTTCACCTCTACCTCGTCACAAAGTTTTATTTCAAATGTGCTCATTTTGTTATAAGCTGATTATTTAGTGAGTAAGACTTAACCAAAAGTTCAAGGTAAAATAAATTCTTCAGGGTTTGGTTGGATCTTAAAAATGTCACACTGCTCGAATTTTCTTTAATTGCTGTAATCACAAAATTGCTAATTTCTAGAGGGACTGATCCGTGTTTCCGATTTCCTCTTGGGAGAGAAGGGAAGTGGAGGCAGCAGTTAAGCAGGACAGTGTTTCAATAGTGGCCCACACATCTGCTCAGAATAATGTATAAATATTCGATAGGATATGCTGGCTGTCTAAATACCTCTGAACTGACTGTTGGTCCCATGGGAGATCTAGCTAGCTACTGAGAGCCAGGGACATGAGGCAGATAAAAGAGGAGACCGTATTTAGAGAGAAAAGACAAAAAGAGATGGCTGCAAAAGTGAAAGCAAAGGTGTAATATAGAGGACCATCTGTTTAGTAAGTATATAGTTACCTTAGCAAATTCAAAAATAAATAAAGAAAGAAAGAAAGATCACCCCTCTTCTGGGACAGAGGGGGAAGAGGAAGGTCCTTCCATTGAGCAGCTCCACGTGGCTAATTAGCATATGTGAAGGTCAGGGTGGTGGTGGGGTGGGGGCCTGTGGTGCCACCACAGCAACCACTGCCATGAAACCTGGCACCCTGCCAGCCACACACACACTCACTACTGCAGGGAGGAAACCCAATATATTTACTTGTGAGGCCAAACAACTCGTAAATACTTCTTTTTCCTTGCATCGTTCACAAGGCCTAATCGGGGTGAGATCCAGAGGGAGAGGATTTTAACTGTGCTGACATTTTGCCAGAGTTCAGACACCGATTCTCTCTCTCTCTTTCTCTGTCTCTGTGAACTCGGCCAGGCCCATTCCTCAGAAGCCAGCAGCCCTCCATGTGACTCACTTCAAACATCACCTACATTTCTACATCTCCGGCCTTCCTTTACTCTCTCTGTCTCTGTTTACACAGAGAAGACAGCAGCTGAGCCTCAATGCAGGTAGGTTTATGCAAATCATGACCTACTGAAATAGGAGAGACAAATTAAAATTGAGGAAGAAGCTGATGAAGTAACACTTGCTTGTGGTCAATTTTTTTTGGAGAGATAAAATACATGCTGTGATAAATATCAATTGGAATCAACTGGTTGGATAAATGATGATGAAAGCTACATTTGTACTGCCAGAACTCACAGAAATGTCATATTTGTGCCCATAAAGAAGTTGTGATTACATGACCATTATAATACAGACAAGATCTTTTCTTTGTTTCAGTGTTCAGGCTGCATAGCTTTTGCTGGTGCTTGTAACTGTGAACAAAATGAAACAAGTCTGTTTATTACCTTTTACTCTGCTGAAAGTAAACATTAATTTGAAACTTGCTGTGATCGTTCCTAAGTTTTCTGTGCTTTTGATGGGATCCTCGCTATGAGGTCCATTAGGTAAGATGCAGAGAAGAGACAGCAGTGGTGATATGTGTTATGCGCTGTGTCTATAGCCCATCTATAGCTGTATCTAACCCCATACCAGACCTGTAATAAATACTACAAATCCCAGAATGCCAGAGGGTGGCATCATGAGTAGAAGCCTCCCCTGCTGACACAGACTAAAAATAAGGTTGGGAAATGAAATTTAAATGACTATCAAATCAAATCCAAAAAGCCTTGAACTACTTCTTCCACACGGAAAGTCAAATTCTCCCATATGCACAATTAGCTTTCTTCCCCAAAATTGCTTTCGTTTGGTTTATTCTGCTCCCTCCGGACACCGGCAGTTCGGATAAGACAGAGCTGAGAAACAGCTGACACCAAATCAACACCCGCTCGCAGCAATTAAATCCTTTCTTCAGGGCATTTACACATCAATCTTTCACTCTAGGGGAGGTTGTGAGTGCATATTGGAGCCAGACAAAAAAAAAAAACTATTACTATTATTTTATTAGTTAGCTAATATTACATGAGCTTACATCCAGTGATGCAACTGGACAGTTGTGTTTTTAATTCACATTATTTAAAAAAAATATGAATTAATTGGCGTTTTGTGGAAACCGCATGCAGACCAGGGATAACCCCAACCTGCCAATTACCTAAGCAGGCTCTGTGTTTCATCCAAAGAAGATGAAAAACGCTGTGCGGGGCCCTTATCGGACGCAACAGAGCAAATTAAAATTTCACTCTAGTGTTGCTAATCAGCATCGCGCTGGCTGGCCAAGACAGAGATGTAAACAAAACAACATAAGCAACTGATGGTGTGGGGAGGGAGAGAGAGAGAGACACTGTGAGAGGGGAGGGGTTGAGGTTGGACTGCTTAGTGCTGACGAAGGGGCTTTAGCCTTCTCCTGCCTGTACACACACACACACAGACACACAGACAGAGAGAAGAGACACACACTCAAGGACACACACGCAAACAGAAAATCTAAACACACACCCCAGAATAAAAAGAAGCACCCAAATACACACACACACACACACACACACCTGCATGCCCATTTCCTGACCAGACCCCATGGGCTGTCCGTCCGATGCAGAACATGTACCATAAATTAAATTCCAGCAGCCACAGTCAGGCCCATCACTATGCACAAGGCTCCCTGAGATAGCCGCATAATACAATGTGACATTGATGCATTGCTCCTATTATAAAGTCTTTGTTCGTATCACACTAATAATTCATAAGAGAGAAATGTAAACAGTATGCACTGGGGAGCACTGCGAGCAGGAATCATTTCAAGGTAAGCACATTACCAAGGATGGGACTGGGTCTGGTCTTTGATATTTAGAACTACTGCTTTGATTTCAATTCTAAAAAAAACAGAGGCAAAACACTGAGCATAATAGTGATAAATTAGTGGAAACTGTAGATATCCTTTCGTTTTTGTTTTATTAGGTCAGATTTTAAATGAGGTGCTGCTGTAATTATCGAAACAACAACGCTATTTTCAACTTGCTAGGCTCTCATTATTATCTACTAATTACTTTTATTGTTCTCTGTGTGTGTTGTGTGTGTTCTGATTAGTGGATAACAGACAGATCCTTGTTACACATATAAATTGAGACAGAAACTGCTGTTTCAGTTCTGAGGTAAACCTAAATAAGTCATTAGGATTAGCGCATCTGCTGTAGGTACACACGGCACATGAGCAAGGAAAGACACGCACTGAGCAGAAACGGCCTGGATTTCAAGCAGCTGACGTGCAGACAAACATGCAGACACACATTCAGGAGGAAAGCTGAACACTGAATATTGTTCTGTTTTTCCTCAATCAAATAGGCCACAATAATTTGAAAAACTAGGACAATGTCATTGTGATGAGAGAGCAGGTTCAAAACACACACCTCTAAATAATACGCATCTCTGCACAACACTGGGGCTGTGTCTTTATTTTGGTGAGTGGCCAGAGTGTGTGTGTGTGTGTGTGTGTGTGTGTGTGTGTGTGTGTGTGTGTGTGTGTGTGTGTGTGTGTGTGTGTGTGGGGGGGGGGGGGGGGGGGGGG
>NC_060160.1:19700037-19700381 GCF_021292245.1 Micropterus dolomieu
GGACACGGGAGGGGTTGGGGGGGTAGACGGGCAGGAAATAACATGAGCAATTTCATAAATGGAAGGGAGAGGCTGTGACTTCCTAAATCGTCTGTGAAAGACAGAGGGAGGGAGCGGTGTGGCGGGGGAGATGGTGAGTAAAGGGAGTGAAAGGGAGAGAGATGGAGGCAGGCGAGAGGGAGCGTGACACAAAGTGTGAAAGAGAAAGAAGAGAGGAGGAGAGCCGGAGGTTGGTGGTTTATATATACAGTGTGTGTGTGTGTGTGTGTGTGTGTGTGTGTGTGTGTGTGTGTGTGTGTGTGTGTGTGTGTGTGTGTGTGTGTGTGTGTGTGTGTGTGTATATA
>NC_060160.1:19700481-19724897 GCF_021292245.1 Micropterus dolomieu
CTATTGTACTTGGTCATTTTACAGATAGTGTTCTTTTGTTAAATACCATTTTATTAATAGGGAAAATGTTTATTTTTAAAACAAAAACATCATCAAGCTTGTGTTTAGATCACTTTAAGAATGTCATAAGGTCTCATCTTCTTTTGGAAAAGATAATAGCAGAAAGCAAAAATAAATTGGATGAATATAATAAAAAATGGAATAATATTCTATGTGTATTATAATTAATTATATGAAATCTTGTGGGGGGGGGGGGGGGGGTTTCCTATCTTTTTCATATTTATTCTTCTGTTGTAATATATTTTGTAAAAGTGTTAAAACCTTTTTTTTTTTTTTTTTTTTTTTTTTTTTTTTTTTTTTTTCTTTTCTCATGTATGTTCTGGGGTATGAATGTGAGCATAAATGTATAAGCATGTAGAGTTTCTGTAGATTTTGGTCTGTAAATTATATTTCTTATTAAATAAAGATGGAAAAAAAAAAAAAAAAAACATTTGTCTATGTCAACTTTTGTCAAACTTCCAAGAATATTAACAGACACCATAACTATTCTAAGATCTCGTATTTAGTCAAACCACCATCAAAAAGCAAGTTAGATTTATGACTTGTATTTATTCTTCGTCTTTGTGATTTTTTAATATTGTGCACACAATTAACTGATGCCTATCTGGATTTTATTTTTTTTTTTTTTAAATCAAACCTAACCCGAGGGACACTGAAGTTCAACTGATGGGACTTCAACTCAGAGCTTGTGTTTAGTACAGTCATACAGTACCTGGTAGTTTCCTTTGAGGCTGCTGATCATACTGGAGATCTGGTTCACCAGGCTCAGGTCATGGATTAGGTTCTGCAGGTCTTGGTACAGCTGACCAGGGCCCATATACAGCTTGTCTACACAGAAAAACACAGAGGAAAACTATTTTAATTGTACCAAATTTTACAGCCCAAATAACTTGGAATGGATGTGAAGCTATGTTCAAAGATGAAAAGTTGAGATTGATTGTTTTTGTTACAAAGCTTTACTATGAAAAAGTTGAGCAACAGCCCTCTTTTCAACGCATTAATATCAGTGACTTCAACCCTATATAAAAATTGGTGTCCTTATGTGAGGCTATTGGAGTATAATAAAGGCATACAAAACTGACCGGTAGCAAGGAAATTGAACTGCAACCTTAAAACCTGAGGTCTCCAACAGTTCCCAAATACAAAGCTGGACACACAAGCAGCAATGAGTGGGGTCAGTCTGATGAGAGAAGCAGTTACAAACAGACTAACAAAGAGAAAGATCAATAAAGGCCAATCAGTTTCGCACAGGGGAGCGGCGACAGCTCTGTAAACTTGGCAGTGATTCTCACCAGTGAGCTTGCTTGTTCACAAGAACACTGTGATCTAATGTTAGCTTTCAAAGGCCACACAGATACTGTGTTTTTGCATGTCAGCATATATCATCTTTTTTGTTCTTTAGTTGTGTACCTACTTTATGTGTGCTGCGCTAGGTATGCTGTTGGGTATTTTTCTCTCATCATTTTTGCACTTGTGCTCAAAATGTCAAACCTAATGATCCTATATGATCAGATCAGAGTGGTTACTGTGATGGCGGTCTGTATGAAAAGGAAATAACGGCTTGCTTTGTGTGCACACAATGCACTGCTGCACAGAACACAACCACATAACTCTTCAAAGGACTGGCAGGCCTTTCTCTATTTTTCTCCCTCTCCCTCACACACACAAAAAATCATAAAGATAATTATGAAGAATAGCTTGTAAAGAGCACAAGCAATCTTGTCAGTTGGCGTAAATTGTCAACAGAAAAGTTATCAAGGTCATTTAATCAAACGGCTCAATAAACAAGTAGAGGACTCTTTAAATTAAATCCTAACTGCAAATGTTTTTGTGCACACTAAATTAGCAGTTGAGAGCGTAAAACAAAACTGCATCAGAGTTTTTTGGCTGCCATTCTACTTTGTCTTCTCCCTTTTCCACACTCCTCATCTTGTCTGGTCTAACTCCATAGCA
This sequence comes from Micropterus dolomieu, assembly GCF_021292245.1. Lineage (NCBI taxonomy): Eukaryota > Metazoa > Chordata > Actinopteri > Centrarchiformes > Centrarchidae > Micropterus > Micropterus dolomieu. The sequence continues at coordinate 19,702,495 of NC_060160.1, forward strand.
ACCCACTCCAGTCCTCTCCTGTAGGTTTTGCTGACGCTGACTGGGCATTCGGGGGAAATTTTACCCCCGTTTGTGCATCGCCATAGTTCGCATTTGTAGGTGGTTTCTGGGTGAATTGTCTCCCCTGAGTTTGTACACAAGAGGCTGCTCACAGGCTGAGAAATACTTTGTCGTCCTCACACATGCACAGGCACCCCTACACACACAGAACACAGCAGGCCCACAATCATGTATTTGGCTTTTGGATTTCATTGATGTTTTCATGTTCAGTGACCTACTATTGTATTTTATTCATGTCACCGGATCAACTCATAGTCACCCTACAATAGATCTATAGGTTATGTTTATTTACTTAAGCAAGATGAAATGAGAAATTAATTGTTGGAATGTGTTGTGCACTTTTGCTATCATGTTCGTTTCATGTCAACTTTCTGCCTTCTCTAGCTGTGTGCAATTTTCATGGCTCATCTGTCTCAGCAAAGGCTGAGACACAGGGGGTTGGATTCAGGTTAGCAGAAATGTTGTGTCATACTAGGAGCAAGTGCAAATACAACAGTTCATTTATAGCCAGTATCATATGATGTAGTGCTTTGTTAAGACTCATCTTACTATTACTTAACATTAGCATTGTTTAATAGCTGAACAGTAATTGAACTACATGTTTTGCATCATTCCTGTACATGATTTGAGTTTGAATTAAACAGGCATGTAGTTTGAATCTAAATTTCTACTGTCTGTTAATAACAAGCTCTGTGACATGTGTATGATGGGGGTCTGCACTAGCCTTAATTTCCTCCTTCCTCCTCCTAAATAAATATGCATCAAAAGAAACTGAAATGTTTACATATGAATCAATAAAACCAGTTTTATACAATATTTTTGCTGTATTTTATCTGTATTTAGTTAATATTCAGCACAAATAATAAGACGAGAAAAAAAGAATTCTACCACCAGTGAATTGACCATTCCCATAGAAAAAACACAGGCATTTTATACCCAAGTCCAACTCCTTGAATGGCTCTTTGTGAGAGTGCCAAATGCCAAGAGTTTTCTAACAAAACCCGCCTGGGAGCATCATAGTCATCCCAGCAATTACACACTTCCTAAAAACACACAATACATCTACAAATTATATACTGTCCGTAAGCAGCAGGAACATGTAATGTGAAAGGGCCAGTCTGCATGGTGGCCTGAATGCTACGCAGCGTGGAGAGGAGATCTAAACTAGGCACAGGAACACACTAAGAGGTGACATCATATGCTGGAAGCTTTTCATTGTCTTCTAGCCGGCTGGTCACCGAGCTGCATTTGGCTGAACACAGTGGACTGAGAAACGATTGTTTCCACTTGTTAAAAGTTCCTGGACAACTCACACATTTGTATGCACACACACATACACACAGCTGAAGTCGGTTAGGGAATAACTACATCAGAGTGAGGAGAACCAAGTGAGGGTCAAGGCAAGGTATTGTCAACAAATACAGTAATTCAGTCCAAGGAAATGAACAGTTCTATGCATTGACACTTTTTTTAAGCACTGTGGTCCAGTCAAATAATCTCAAGATCAACTTTTACAACATCTGATTCAATGAACTGTTACTGTAAGAACAAAATAATACACTGAGACCCTTATGGCTTTCATCTGGCCTCTAAGTAAAGTAATCATAAGCTTGTATCATCACATCAGATTAAGATGAGGCTGTGAACCTGTCAGTTGCAGGCTGAGGAAAATCTGAGGAAAACCCTATAGTCAGCCCAGATGCTACTCAAGTCTGTCTGTGCCATCTGTTACACACACCCATGCAATTGCTGGACTTTTCATATAGCTTAGTGAAATATTATAGTTAGATGGGTGGCCTGGCAGGAAATGGGTGCAATGGAGAGGGCACCAAATGTGGTTTAAGTGGATGTAAAGGAAACATGGTATAAAACGCAGATTAAACAGAGTGATTTTTTTTCAGCATAAGAAGATGATGGCAGATGGCAGGATGGTGTATGTGTGTTTATACACTCTACTTTGCATGCCGTCATCTGCATAATAACCTCAAAGAGCAGGGGGGACTAATACAATCACATGAGCATGGTCCCGCATCATTTCATTTATAGCTGTTATTGTTATATCCTGTGCACAAGGGTTGAAATGTATCCTGAAGAGTAATATATTAATGATCAATCATGGCAGGGGACTATATGCTACAACACATACAAAACATCACAGGATTTATGAAATAATGTAGATGTGACACTGTGACACCCGGCTACAAAAGACTGAACATTATGTAACTGTATTACAGATGTTAGTTTAGAGGGTGAGAGAGAGAATGAGCTATAGAGTACAGTGTGTATTTCAGTGGTAGTAGGTGGAGTGAGCCTTTTGACCTTGGCTTGGATACCTTTGACAGAGCAGAGATAATACAGTATGTGCACCACCATTGCCGGCACAAACACACACAAAAAGAAATTAAAATCCTACAATAAAAACTTCTGTGCTGTTACCACAAAATCATACACTCGCGTTATGCCTCTTGTTTGTCTGATCTGGGCCTTTTAAAGTGGCTGAGCAGCTGTCTGTGACAGGGGAGAACCCAGTGGAAAGACTGAAATCATTGGACTCGGCCGCCAGCAGACCAGAGGATTGCAGAAGGGGAAAAAATACACACTCAGTGGCTGGATGGTCTGTGCAGGACTGACAACATTTTTAGAATGTCCAGCAAGAAGCCACGATCTATCCATTCTATGTATTTATAATGGAGGAGACAACTAGTGCTGTTTATTTAAACAGTGCAAGTCTACGACAGTAATTGCAACATATTAATATTCATAATTATGGCACTGGAGAGATCCATACTTTAAAGGCTCTTGACAACCTCTAATCTCCAAGTATAGAGATATTCACCTTGAATCACCACTGAGAAATTCATTAACCAGACATCAACCACAAGTACTTAACTGGCCAGCAGTTTTTGTCTCCTATCTGAGTCTCAAATCCCCATGCCTATACAAGGATCAATCCCCAACTACTTGGCACTATCTAACAACTCAGGTAATTTAACTCTTGTACCTTTTCTACCCTCAGACCTTTTGTCTCCAGTTTTAAGAGCGAGAAACAGCAACACAGACAAACAGGCAGAAAATAACAGAATGTGACCCTGTGGTTCATACTTGGCTTAGCGTTGATGACCACCTTCTCCCCAGAATGGGGTGTTGGATAGTGGCTGTTGTCGGCCATGTCCTCGCTGGATCCAAACTCTAACACTTCCACGAAGCTCAACGGCACACTCCATTTCAGAAGGAACTTCTGGTCGATTGGGGCATTGCCACTGCCACCCCCACTGCCATCCTGACATCTGGGCAGAGCACAAATACATGAAGGTCATTTGACAACGTGGTTCTGGTTCATGTTGTTAAAACCTTGTTTGTGGATAACAACATCACGTCACTCATCTAGAAAACCAAATTTCTGTACAAGAGGCTATATGTGGTGATATATATGTTGCAATTATAGGATAGAATCTGGGACGGGACTGTCCATGTATGGGTCCAGACCCAGAGACGTAGTGTGGTCAAAAGTCACCCAGAGGACACAAGTTACATCCTTGTGATTACCATATTTCTCTTCACTTGAGTTTCATTTCAGTTTTGTTCACTTTAAGACACATTTTTACTGGGGGGAAATCCTAGTTGCATTAAACATTCCCTTACAGCAGGAAAAGTGAAAAATATACAGGCAACAATTAGTTTCTAAAATTGTAAAAATGGTAATTACAGGATGTTGTCCAATGACAGGAAAGGTGCAAATTAAAGGAGATTAAAGGAGAGATTAAGAACAGATCTGGTTTGAGGTCATTCTTACCGGATGTTGGGCGTGGCACACATGAGAACATCATTGAGCAGGAAGAGGCGTCGCTCCTTGGTTTTGATGATTTCACCACGCTCATTGTAGACCGTCTCCACCATGTCATCTGAGCGGATCAGGTAGCGGCTGCCATTACTCAGAAGCTAAGGGATAGTACGATGATAAGAGTGATTCTGTGCAAACGTACAGTAGGAAATGGATATGTGATAATAATTTATAATTAATTTTTTATACTTGGCTTACAACACCAAACTCAGAGAAGGAATGTACATACAGAGACCAAGAGTTCTCACATTCCAGTAGGCTTCACTGGTTTACACAAGAAAACAATCCTGATGCATTTCAGCCATACAGCCACTGAAGAAATCTTTAACTATAAGAAAATTCAGTCCTTGAACCTTTGTGCCGTTGTGTCATCTTGCTCTTCCTTCCTCCATGTTTCCTGTCATTCTCTATGGTGAAACCAACCACTCTGATACAGAATTTAATATATGGCTATCAACAGTGCCACTGAACAATTAAAGGCTATGAGGAACAAAACTCCTCTGTTACATGTAGTGTATCCTGTAAACACATGGTTCTTCACCGATGCCAGAGTGGGTGGCTGCAGATACACAAATAATTACACCGTGGGGAAAGCTGGTGTTAGTGCCCATGCGCCAAAAATGTGCTATTAAGGCAAGAGAATACTTGAGAAAATGTGAAGCTCAAGAGCCGATGGCCGCCTACACCGGGACAGAGAGAAATGCCACAGCATATGCTAAAAGAATCAAACATCAGCTAATAATTTGCACACTGACTGATGAGTGCATCAACAACTCTAACCAATCAGTATATAAAAAAGCATATAACAAAACCTCATGTATCAAGAACACAAACGCCACCAAGCAGTGGCTAAAGCAACATGCAGTATGGTGCCAGGGAGTCACACACTAAGCAGTGGGCAGACCTTGTTGAGGTAGCGTTCGTTCATGGCCTTTGCAATGTGACGGATCTCGCAGCGTTGGTCAGCTTCCCTCTTCTTTTCATTGAGCTTCTCTGCCAGTGTCTCCAGTTCGGTCAGGGCCATTTGCAGGGGCAGACGGTCGCCATGACCCACAGGTGTGTTCTTCAGCATGTCCTGATGAGGTTGCACAGAGAAGTCATACAGTTGTCAGTCATTCATTGATTATATACTCCTGGTTTCATTAATGGGATAAAAAAAACAAAACGCTGCTCTTATACAACCCTAAATCTGCACAATCATGTCCAAAGCCATTTGAAATCATGCTCTCTCCTACTCATCCATTTTCCACTATATTTTTATAGTGCACATTATCATGAACGATAAGGATTTAATAACAAAATGAATGCAGAATACAATTCCTGGTTACATGAACAATCGAGGTATTTTGATTGGTATTTGTAGTGATTAAACTGCTGTTACACATGTTTATTCTTAAAAAACAAACAATCCATTATCCTATATTTTGTCTGAGGATTTCTGCAAGAGGTACTGGAAAAGTAAATATGCCAGGGCAGGATTAAAAGAGATCTGAGAAAACCATTTCCCCTCAGAGCATTTCCCTCACCTCCCTTTGACATAAGCACTTTGAAAAACAAAATGCCTTGATTTATGTGTATGCCACTCCCTCTGCTGGTGAATGTTTATACCACACTGTCTTATGTCTGTATGTTGCGGTTTACTGCAAAGGAGCTTTTACCTGAAGGAGCAGAATGAACTGTGGGAATCTCTGAATAGGTTTCATCATCAGGCCATACAAGGTCATTCGGTCACTGCTGGTCTCCTGACGATGCTGTCGATGAGAAGATTGGGATACTGCACTTTAGTGAGGAACTAGTCTAAACATTTTAAAAGGGGTGCAAGTGATAGAGGAGGGCTAAAAGCATGCAGGAAGGGTACAGAGTTGTATTTACCAGGCAAATCCATGTATTACAAGAAATGATTCTACCTGTCTTGTATTTAATGTGATTAGCTGTCTTTACTGTCAACAGGCAGCTGAACAACAGCAAGAATATCAATTCATGAATGATTAAAACAATTAACTCCTTTCTATTGAAATGCACAAGAATAAATAGGTGCATGTTTTTTCCAGAAAAACAAAACAATAAATCACTATGCAAGAACAATATCCATGACACCATTTTCACACTGCACTGTAGTTCCAGTATTAGTTTAATAGTTAGCATTTGTGTTTTTCTCAAACCTTGAGGAATTCCAGGAAGCCAGGTTTGGAGGCGCACGACCTCCTTACCACTGCCATTGCAGTGCTGAAGTTGTTCACATACTCACTGTAGGCATCCAGCACCATGGACTTTGAGAACTGTTGAGAAACACAAATGTTTAAATGCAATAACCACTTCACTACACACAACAACATATTGCATGACATGATGTTTAACAGTTTTGCTTCATCCTGAACATTTGGTCATTCTTCATATAGTGTCTTTCACTTGGTAGACATAGACAAAAGGTTAAAACCTCCATAACCACCTAAATATGGAAATTTGATCCTTTTACATTTTTTTTGCTATGTTTTGCATCCAGTATCTTTTTGTCTTGTGGCAGTGTGGAATAACTCAATAAATCAACAACTGTATGGTATGAACTCTATCTTTACCGAGTTAACTAATATAACTAAGGCCACTAGCCTTAGTTATATTAGTTATATATATTTGTTAAAATATGCCCCAAGTAATTGTGGTGCAACCAATTTTAGTAGCTGATTTAGTTACAAACTAACCAGCAGTTACTAAGCCTCTGGTGTCAACTTCACATCCTAACTTAGGAGAGAACTTTCACACATCTGGTGCAACCCAGTGCAAACCTTTAGATTTTGTTATATGTCTGCAAAAATCCAAATGGCCCTGCTCCTCTTACAATCTCCCAAATATTTGCTGATATGATCCAGCTAAGCTGCTTAGGAAAATAAACTGATAGTTGTTCTTTTTATTAGCCATAACAGAACCATCAGGTTTAAGATTATTTTCCCAAGGTGAAAGTAATGATGCTGAACCTTGCAACAGTGCTACTTTGGGTATTGTACATGTTACAGTTTGCTCCTGCACTTAAGTTAAATTATTTCAACATTGTAATACCAATACCATATGGTCAAATAGGACAAATAGTAATGACCTATTGTAGGTCTTGGTCTAACAATACTCAATTTTTTGTTCTTGTTGTCAAAATTTTTATATTAAAAAGGTGGATTAGTTCTTTTTTACTTTTTATTTAATTAAAGATGGAAACCACTCTTCTTCACTTGCCAGAAGAATTAGCAGATTCTTTGAAACAGATTCTTCTTCTTCTTGACATCGTCCACAACAACAGGTTGAAGAAATGGAGGTTGCAGCTCCGTCAGTTGAGTCATGTGTTATTGGCAACTGGCACACAATCAGTGTCTGTATTGTCATCACTGAAAGTAGCAGAAGCACCTGACTCTTCTTTAGTGAGAGTAGTTCACTAAAGAAGAGTCAGGTGCTGAAGGTCCTGTTAAATTTTAATAGCAGGAAATCCCAGCATATGTTTGTCCATCACCGGAACTCTCAGGGAGTGAATCTTCTTCAGTGAAACCAGAAATGGATGATGCACTGTTTAAGCCAGTGGGGGAGGACATTTCATCAAAATCAAAACATTGCCAGTATGTCTCAATAATATGAACTTCCATCGTTGGAGCCACTAGTGGCTGGCTCTATATCATCTTCATCACTGATAACTGGAATGGATGAGTCTCCATCATAGGAGTCACTGGTGGCTGGTTTTAAATTAACTTAATTACTGGAACTCTCTGTCCCTGGATCACCACCACCTGAAATCTCAGTTAATGAATCTCTCTGTAGACGACTCTCTTTAAGTCAGTCTTGACAGCTCTGTTTGAAAAATAATATGCTATAGGTTGTGACTCTTCATAGCTGGAATGATCTAAATCACTCGAGTCAGAAGCCTGGTTATCTCTGGTTATGTCAGTTTCAGTGTTGGTGAGAGAATAATCTGATTAATTTAAATAATCCAAGTGGGAAACTGTCATGAACTGAAGAGCATCATCTGCATAGGAGCTGGTGTCCATTTCATTTACCAGGTAAACCACTGACACAAAACAGTGTTTTAGGACTTCCTTGGGTATGATTCTCCTTCCAGCATCCAGATGAAGACACAGTTTTAGGAGGCTTAAAAATTCCATCATATCTTAATACTCAAGAGTGTCCTTTTTTGCTTGGAGGTTGACATCAGCTGCCTCTTTGTACTCCTGTGGTGACTTTAATCTCCACCCTGGACTGCAGGATACTGCCAGTTTCTTTTTCCAGCACTCAGCAGGAATCTTTCATCCTATGATATGCACACTTTCCAGGGAAGAGGTTGGTTCCACAGTATAAGAATGCCATGATGCATCCTGCTCCCCACATATCAACAGCTTCGGGCTGTAAGGGCCAGAACAAAGTCATCAGTTTCCTTCAGAGCTTCAAATGTTACGAGTAGCTCGTGGGTGAAAGGGCAAACTGTATTAAGACTCAATAGCATCCAGATCCCCTCCTTTATCAGGTCCCAAAGGCTCTTGTTCAGCATCTCTAAGGCAAGAGAGGTTGTGGAACTTGAAATTGTCCATGAATCTTACCATGTTCTTTTTCCCTGGGTCAAGAACCCTAATTGCTTCTAGCATTTCCACTTCCCTTGAAATCAAGTGATCATCACTCTTTATGTGGATCTTGGTCGTTGTTAAAATGAGTATATCACATTTCTGTACCTGAAATGGTACAGGTACTGTCTCCTTGCACTCTTACACACTTGAGGAAAACATATTTGCAGTACTTACTTTCCAAATGTAGTATATTTGTCTTCTTACTCTAAAGGTAACCAGAAGGTAAATGACCAGATTAAGATGAAAGTCTTGGTATGTGGAGTTTTAACGGTGACATCATACTGAAAGCCAAAATAGAGTTAAATTTTTTTTTCCCTTGTTCTCTTTCTGAAGTTTAGGTGGCATTAGGGGTGGGCGATATGGCCCTAAAATAATATGATGATTCAGGGTATTTCTGCAATAATGATATTCTTAAAAATATGACAAAATACTGAAAAATATTTTAGTTTTAGAACTCACAAGAGCTGTTGAGCTCACCTCGCAGGATTGTTGACTCTCCTTGTACTTACCATTTTGTAGCCAAACCACTACTATACTACTGAAGTTGCTCCCCTTTTTGGAACTAACTCCTCCACCGTGGCGCCGTTAGCAATGTTATTTTTGCTTTCAGCCATGCCTGTTGTTGCAGTGTGACGTCATTATGTCAACAAGTTAGAATACAGCCAATATCACGATATGGATTATTTTATCAAATTAAAATTTATATCAATATATCTTGAACGACATGATATGGCATACCCCTAATTAGCATAAAGTTAGTTACATTACTGCAAAAGCTAAATTATAACTTGCTAAAAATTATGTTTTACAGAAAAAACTAAATCAGATAACCACAAGATAACACATACACTTTAAACAGCACAATCTATTAAACACAAAATGATTTAACACAAAAGAATGAACGAGATTCATGTGTTTTCTTTCATGCTGTGTGGCAGGCAGATAGATCATTTGCAGCAAGTGATTTTTCTGATTTCTCCCAAAGTGCAATGAAGTTTACCCTCATTTGAGTGGAACAGGATTTCTGGACATATTACACCAGCTTATTTTAGAATACTTTGTACACTAAGTGAGGAAGGAGGAAGCGAAGCTCTGTCTCAACTGCATGCAGGTTCCAGTGAGAACACAACCTGTTTTCTGTCTGTAGTCATGTCTGTCTGTGTAGGCCTGTCTCGATGGCCAGGCTGAGCTCACTTACTGTTATTAATGTTCTCCTAAACTATCAGCAATAGTGCTGAGATATTGGGCTAGTGTAATAGTGTAAGACCTAATTCTGCCCTGGAGCCTCTGTGCGGTACATTCCTCAGTACACTTAATATAGGCTGGCAATTCTGCGTGCAGGGTTTATCCATGTTTATCCCAATTAAAAAATAATAATATCAGGGGAAATCATAAAGTGCTGTTGGTTCAAAAACTACTTTTAATATTTAAAGCCAGATTTAAATTGGGATATCTATCTGTAATAATCTTTTTTTGATGTAAAATGCTCTTATCTTTTCCAGAGGAAGAGGTCGTTTGGTGATGCAATTATTTCTTTCTTGATTTTTTATCCAAATCCTGGGATGGTCATCTTTGCACCACCACCTGAGTCTCTACCCTTGTGCCTTTCTTTCATATTAATAGAAGGAATTACTAGCTCACCATAACTTGGGGCTCTATGTTTTACTCCCAGGCCACACTGATGCGACAGCTTCCTTGCTGAACTGTGGCGGCTCGTACGCGTGCGGTGTCCACACAGACAGCCTACCTGTTGGGTTGCTGTTGCTTCCAGCCCTTTTTACATTGATTTTGCCTTTGATAATAATAATCATCAGTGATATGAATTTTCCACAACACAATCCTGCAAATATTTCACAATAAAAGCCTTGTTAACAAGTGAAGCGATTCTGTCCACAGAAAGGCTAGAGGCCTTTTCATTTGAAACAGATACAGGAAGTGTTCAGTTAAAAAACTTTGTTCTGTTTGCCTGCGACATATTCTACAGACATAGACACTGAAATTGTTGCTGGTATGATGTCAGTATGACGATCAACAGATCATGTTCACTGTCGTATTTTTGCTGAGAACCATGTGCATTGCGTGACATACCCTATCGCTAGATGACGCGCCGCTGCCAGCCGTGTCTGAGCAGCGATGCTCAGCAGACTGTGTGGCTAACCTGTTAACATGGGTGCCAAAATGAAAAGCAAACAAGTCTCAGAAGCCCAGAGTGGTAAGCTCCTGTATAACTGTGATATCACTGTCACTAATCTCTTCAATAATTTCAGATTTCTGCTCTTCAAACCAAATGCAGAGAAGACCTTGAATGTTCTATGTAGATACGCTAAACAATTTCATTGTATTTTAACTGAAAATGTGTCGACTTTTAGTAGAACTACAGAAATTATGAAATATTTGAGTGTTTCTACAGGATTGCATTTTACCAAGAACAGTTCAGTGTTTAAAAACAACAATCAGGAAATACATTAGTAATATAACAATAATAAAAACTACTCTAAATATACAGTCATGTTTGAACTGAATTACTCTTACTCTATATATATATATACACACTAAGGAATACGGAAGCTCTTAGTGTGCAAGTCCTGTTGTTTTATGTTGGGATGAGAATTTCGAGGTGAGAAAGGGCAGTGAGCAGACTTCAAATGGGTCTCACCTCTCTTCTGATGTCATGCCAGGGGTTGGTTTTTATACAAAAACAAGGAAGTGAAGTGATGAGCAGGACAGTGGAAGTTTTTTTTGTTTTGAAGATCCTTGCCTATGAGTTGCTAAGTAGCCAAGAGGAGGGTGGAGTACATACTCTAAAGACAATATACTGCAGCTTTCTGCATCTGCATGGGCGCAACTGTCTTTCATACAGACGTATTTCAACATGACGTAAGCATGCATGCAATCATCACAAATGCAATAAATGTCAAACTGATTTAAAAAGCAGCTTGATTCAAGGAAATCAGGGGTACCACCGCTAATGTGGACTATTTATATTTAAATACTGGTACAGTAGTAGTAAAAATGCTTTCAAATTACAGCCCCATCTTACCGACGCCACAAAGACATCCCCAATCATCTCCAAGCTGTCCCATTCAGCGACACGGCTTGCCAGGGCGATCTGGAACAGGAAGTGGCACTGCAGGATCTCACGCACTCGATAGAAGGTCATCTTCAGTTTCCTGTCGCTCAGCAGCCTCGGCTCAAGCTGGGACAGGGGCTTTTCATATTGCTGATAAAGCAGACATTGTGAACTGTAATAACAAATACTTCAGTGTTTTGAGCAATCACTGCAGCACAACCGTACTGGCATACCTCTAATATCCTCTTCAGTGCATCAAGATAGTTCTTTTCACTCTCCAATATAGATCCCAATATACATCTTCTCACCAGCTGTAGAGGAAAAATGCCCAACCATTGGTTTTCAGGCATTTGCAGTTGCAAATTCAGCAAATTCACGCACTAAAGAGTTACATAAATTGAGATCAAAGTTGAAGGGCATGTTTATTACCTGTTGCTGTGAAAGACCCTCTGGTGCTGGACACAGTACTGGCTCAACATTGAAACAGTCGACTTCAATGAAGAGTTCAGACTCCTCATCTTCAAAACAGGCCGACTTCCTCTCTAAAAGATAAAGAACAAAGAGCAAGTAAAGCACTGTAAAAAACAACAACAAACAGAATGCAAAGTGCTGCCCTGGTCAAACTTTGTTGCCATTTACTAAAATACTGAAATCTTCACATTAACACTGATTTAACATAAACAGAAGATCTAAGGGGAGATGTGTATAGTTAAAGGGATTGCTGTTTATGAAGGCAAACTACCTTTCAAGGATTACATACCATGACAGAAAGACTTGGTTTTGATGAAAGAGCGCCCCTTCTTCACTGCAGCTTTGGTTTTCTCAAGCCCATCTTTGGTCCCTTCCTTAGCTGCCTTCACCAGCTTTTGCATCTTTGATGAGACAAAATACACTATTATCTGCACCGCAAAAGCCACAAATTGTAATTGTAAAGTGTAATTGGAATTTCAGTCCAAGGTGAAGTTTAGTTTACCTCTCTTCTGTCTAAATGCTATGGTTAAAAAGCTATTGAATTGAGCTATGCAAGACAGGAGCAGTGTTAGGGATGAAGATAAATGGCAGAGCATGTAATACAGGATAACAGGAGAGCAAAGTTGACCAGACACAGACACAGTAAATGGGACATCAGCTCAAAGTACCATAGTGCTTACATACCTAATGGCTGATTTACATTATAAGAGATACTGTAAATGCCACAAATATTTTCTATTACAATATGCTGAAGTTACTTTAAAAACAATAAATGGCTAATATCCATCAAAATCAAACTCACTTGCTGGTGTCTCAGTTTACTGCAGAATTTAACAACTTTACTTAAGAACATATCCTAAGCTTCACAGCCTCTAATGCATAAACATATAACGAGACAGGTCAGTGCAGCAGACAGGGAGGCAAATGAACTGCATGTAAACCCATCACCAGTACCACCACCACAAGTCATTCACATCAGAGCAGGATGAGGGTTCCGAGTCAGTGAAAGACGCCCAGAGTGGTTAGCCAGACACAGAGTAAAGGTTTGGGACTACTTTGTCTAGCACAGACAGATGAGGTGAGCCTCAGGTAGTTTACCTTCTGCTCGTGTTTCTGTTTTAGCTGCTGCAGCTCTACCGTTCCCACTGTATTTGCCATTAGATCTTTCATCTTTTTCTCATAGTGTTCTTTCAAGCGTGTCAGATCTTGAGAGAGCTAAACAAAAGCAAACCAGGCATTATTGGTTATGGTTTTGGAATGAACTTGCACCTTAGACCCACAGAAAACTCACTTCTTGATTCGCATGTTGCTAGACTGCTGACTCTATCCTCTTCCAATAAATTCCATTTGCTTAAACCCATCTAAACTGTGCATTAAGGGAACAAATTAACTTTTCCACAGGGCATGCCATCCCCCAGATCTGATGTTCATGGGCATTTTTTCCTTTTCTGGGGTTACTCAAATATGGCAAAATGCACTTTCACAACATACTAGATAATTAATACTAATTAATACAAAGTATCACTAAGATCTGATTTGATGGATATATTATACTAGTGCCAGCTTCTGACAACTGTCTCTAACCACTATACAGACTGTTTTGATTTTATTCCTGCAGTTGTTTTCATTTTATTTTTTTCTTTCATTTTGACAAATTCGAAAATAGTTGCACTCATGTGTAAATAAATATTTATTAACTCAAGAGTATAAAAAAGAAAAAAATTGCTTTCTAATTACCAAGGGCAGTTTTCACCCACTTATTTCTAAGGCAACTGGTATGAAGATTGTTTTTGTTTTTTTTGCCTGAAGCAATCATTAATTTCTGACGATAGCACACTGAAAATAAAGTGAAGCTGAATTCTCAAAACCACAAGCCAAACATTACAGAGTGCAGCAAGCTGACTGAGAGCCAGAATCATCTCTCTCCAGTCTGCAGAAGCGAAAGGACTGTTGATTCAAAATCAAATGCACAAATAGATTATGCAATTTGACCACAGGCTTAGAGTAAGCATAATGTAAATATGTGTTTCAACCTAGAAATTTTAAATACAAAACAAACATACAGTACAAACAAACAAAATATAACTTCTGGTATCAAGATCTAAATCAAAGTGGATATGTGGAGAGTAGAAAAATGAATCCCTGCTTCATTCACCACTACCACCCGCCCAGCTACAGATGTACAATAAATTAACAAAAGAGATGTTTGTTGGCTGTAATGCTGACAAGGAAATGGGAGGGTGATTGTTATACACACATGGGTTTTCCTCTGCGGTGGCTTTCCTCTCATGAAGGCGTGGGGCAGGCCGTTCTCAGGGCGGCCTTCCCCGTCACTGGCCTCGTCGTAGCTCTCAAACTCGCTAGAGCTCCAGCCGTTGTCGAGGGAGCTGTTGCAGCCACCCTCCTCGCCAAGCTCCACATCATCATAGATCATCTCATCTGGATCTGTATGAAAAAACAGTACAGACATAGAAAATGTAATCAGAAATACTATAGTTTGTCTGGATCCTTAATGTAAATTCCAGGGACTACAGAACAATTTGTAGGGTATATGCAGATAAACACTAAAATAGTATACTGCACTCTGATAAAAAAGTATTAAAATAAATACTATATCTTTGAAAAGTTTTTTGCTGATTTTACATGGTAATTTTCAATGCCATGGCTTTGTGCCAATGTCCATCCCACAACAAAAATGAAACTACTTAAATCATAAACTTCACAAAAGGTAGTATTAACGGAATGACAATTGTATTGGATTAAAAACCAGAACACTTGACATCGGTATAATATTTTCACGCAACAGCCTAAATGAACTATTCAAGTATCCCTGTTTAAAAAAAAAAAAAAAAGGACAGCGAAAGTGCTAAGGCTTAAGGCTATAGACAGGAACTAAAATACTGACTCTGTGAAATGCAGGAATGAAAAATAAATTTCACAAACCTGTGTTGGAGTCAGAGTTCTCTCTGGGCACATCATCGTAAATCACCTCATCTGGATCTGAAGCATAGAAGAAACATTCACAAAAACTACTGCATGGTTCCTTACATCATATACAGAGCTGGGGTAAAAAACAACATGTAACGTAAGATGGAGCTAAAAGAAAAACACACACAAGGGTCTGCTTCCTCAAAAAAACAGGGAAGGAAGTGTCTGGGAATTCAGCTGTGTAAAAAGAAACTAAAAGAAAAGAAGATAACTACACCCTGAAGGCATGTAGTATGTGTGCAGCAGCAAGTATTGAGAACTGAATCTACAGCATTATTCTTCCCATGGATCTCTACAAGGTGCACATTTACTGTGAAATCATTTCTTACTTTCCATCCATGCAGTGTTGGCAGGATCTGACGCCCATTTAGCCAAAGCATCCTCTTCTCTAATAGGTGGATACTCTTCACTGAAAACACTTGAGAAAACAAAATTATAACTCAAACAAATGTGTATTTGAATTGTCAGTATAATGGCAGAAAACTGATAAACAATTCTATATTTTCAGTATTGATCCTACTACTACTAGTCTGACTAATAATAATAATAATAATCTATGTATTACCACTGACATGAATGTAGCAGTCTATAATATTTTGACTTGTATCAGTAACTATAATTATAAGTGGGAGTAAGGGAGTATATTTTGTATACTTCTCTTAAGATATAGCTTTAAATATACTAACTGATAGCCTATTGACCTGCTCAAGCTGTGTAGTAAGCCAAATACCTGTCACCAGAGGTGTTGCCAGTCCCAACCACAGTGACTGAAGGAGGAAAGAGAGAAAAAATTACACAAAGAAAACCCACAACACTATTTTCTTGCTTGTAATGCTTGTTTTTTAGTCCCACAGTCTCATGATCCATTTTTTAGTACTTTAGTACTATTTACAGTATTGTTAAGAGCATAAAAAGCAACTCTACAATAGCAAATGATTATATATTTTTAAAGTATTTTTTGGAATTAAATGTAAATCAGCACACTACAATTCCAGATTTAGAAATTATGTTGTAACTTTTTTCATTTGCCACCAGGTGTCACTGACGAATCCAGATCTCCTTGATTACAAAGGATTTCATTATTTTCTTGTAAATGTGCTTACATAAATTTCACTTGACACATCTACCTTATTTAAAAATTCCATGATATGATTAACCCTTTTTTTCCCCCTAGGAACATGTCATGGCAAACATGATAATGGTAGCAAAATATCCCTGCTTTGTATATCACGGGCGAAAGAACTCTCAGGTTTGTTATCACCTGAGAGTTCTTTCACAAAAGTGTAGAGAATTTTCTACATCACGATGCGCATCTATTACTTACTCTTTTACAAGTGTATTTCAATCTGGTATAAGCTTGGTAAGATAATTACAGTGTAATCAGAATCCTCAGCATGCCAGGCCACAGGCTTGGACACAGCTACTGTTAGATTTTAGGGAAACCGGAAAATCATCACAGCCAACACAGATCTTTGGGGAGGGCTAAATTTAGTCCCTACTTCCTTGTGGCAAGGCTTTAGGAAAAACAAGAGAAAGAAGAAAGGACAGAGGATAGAAGTAGCTGAGACAGCATTTACGTGTCATAGCTTTTTATCTCTTGGTGTGAGTGCAGTGAAAAAGGAGAGGGAGAATTTTACTCGAAGTAAAAATTTAAAGGGGCCTTGAAGTTGCGAGACATTTCTGTTACTATAGATATTTCAAAATAAACAATGGTCAATATCTGTTCTACCTCATTATTATTTAATGAATCATTATTTAAAAAAGTATTTTCATTTGCTGCAGGCTCTACTTTACCATCCTCATCCATGGAGAGGTGTCGAATGATGACGGGTGTGGTGTAAGTTGGCATGATGAGCGGTACGCCAGAGGGGGTTGCATAGCCACAGGGCACTGGGACTGAGTATCCTGAAGTGATGCCAACAGGGCCACTGTGGATATCCTGTGCTTCTCCTTCTCGTTCTTTGGGCTCCATTGGTGAGGAAGCGGAAGAGGAGGGTCCGTGCTGCTGCTCAAGCTGCTGCAGTTGTAGAGGAGTGATGTCAATCACAGAGTAGGGGTTGACTTTGCCCTGGGAGGAGGTCTTGAGGACAGCCTGTGGAGGGTGAGGGTCATTGACGGATGCATCCTTGCTTTTCCTGCCTGGTGAGGGAAAGAAGATGCAGTACATCACAAGATGCATTACAGCAATAAAAAATGCTGTGTCGATTACGCAATAATGCATTTGATTGTTAATATACTTATTATTGTTGGACAGGGTTTGAACCTATGACTTTAGCATCATCATTTTTGTACCAAATGACAGCTCTGTAGATTTACCAAAGCAAGCACTACCATAAGAATAAAAAACCAACAACTTATAATGTATTTGTCATTGTATTACAATTTTATCATTTACATGTTTTGATTATTCTGAGCACATAAGCATTCCTGTCATTTTCATGTACTTACATAGACCAATACATGTCTGAGCAATGTCAGTTGCAAATTGTCTGCCAATAAAAATTTTGAATTTTCACAGGTTAAACTATATTTGTTCAGATTCTACAGAACATTTTGTTAATTCTAAAATGTATGTTCACTTAACTCAAAGAAACTCCCTGTAACAAGTCTGATAACTTTTAAGACCCTCACAGTGAGAGCTCACTTACAGTATCAGTTGCTGAAATAGCTCAGTTGGGAGAGTGTTAGACTGAAGATCTAAAGGTCCCTGGTTCAATCCTGGGTTTTGGCATTTTGTCCTCTCCCTTCCCCCATCCATTATGCTTTTCCAACTTTTTTCCTGCCGGACTCAGTCAACTTAAGCATCATGTGGCCATTTAAAATAAGATTATACAACTGCAACAAATAGCTGATTTATCAATTAGTTGTCAACTTGCCTAATTTTATTTAAATGTATTTTTTCCCTCTGTTTTGATAATCGATCAATCTTTTTGATAAAGATTGATTGAAGATAAAGAAAAACAGTTTATGGTTACTTTAGTCCTCTATGGCCTCTATGATGAAACTAGGGCTGCTGCTAACAGTCAACTAAACTGTTGCGGCATTCAGACCAAATGCAAATTTAATCCATGCAACGCTCTCCTCACGGGGGTTTTATTGCTGTACAACTGCTGAGTGTTCACACACAACGCGATAACACAAATAAACACGGAATAAACACAACTCACCATTACTACAGCTGTATGAACTCAAAGTAAACATTTTCCTGTGATTAAATAGCAATAAACGGGTCAAACTGATGCCGATAAATAACTACAATATGATGCAGATTTGTTAAACATATGAATTCATGCTTTGTCAGGTCTGTCAGCTAGACAGCAGGACAACAACTTCTAAAATGTTTGTTTTCTGAATGGAGTTTGGATCGATCAGGGCTATGCTATCTTGGTCACAGTAAAATACAACAATAGCTGGAATAAAGTTACATACACATGTTTTCTGAACTCAACAGGTAGTTCAACCTCCTCACTTTCTTTTCTCCCAGCAATGTCCAGTTTTGTCCGTTTTTTATATAAATATGAAGTAGAGCCAAACGACGCTAACAACACTGGAACCGGATGTGCACGGAAGCAAGCTAAGACAAGCAAGTTAAGATAAATCAACGTTGTAATCCCAAAAATTAAAGTAAAAAGCTAATTTAATAAAAGCAGTTTACTCCGAGCTCCTCCCGCGAGCAAACGGCGTAGTTGTTAGAGCATAATCCAGTCCAACGGGTGTTTTTCTCCAAAAGCTGGAGCGCTGCTCTCTGCTCCTCTCTCCCAAGTTTAGCAGCTCTAAGCCTTCACGTTGCCGGCACCGCCGCCTTTGCGCCACTACGCGCTGCCCAATAGGAAATCGCGGCTCTGCGCATTGACTTTGTATGTAAACTGCCCCGAACGCTCGCTTCGCTTTTGGTCTGAAAGCACCATTAGTCCATGAGAAGAGTCTTAGTCGACAAATTTTTTATTAGTCGGATAGTCGCAGAAAAAAAACAACTAAAACCTCAAATATGTATGAAAACTTTACTGACCTATTAAACTTTTTATAGTGTTGTCCAAAGTTAAGACATTTACACCGCGGCCATAGCTTGTATGGGTCATGTATGAATGCTCTTACCACATCTGGGTCTATCATCTGCTCATCTGCACACTCATCTGAATCTGAATGAGTCTTTTCAAGAAACTTTGGTTACAGGTACAGCAGGTTAGTGTAAGAGGGGATATTTTTCAGTAGTGAGTAGTGCTAAAATGGTGAATTTAGGTGTAGCCAATGGAGGTTTCTCATGATGATAGAAATACAAGCCGTGTGCGTGTTCAAACCATACATGCTTTATAAGGGAAAGGGCTGAAAAATCAGTGTAGTGCTGACATCCCTTCACTTCTGAGTGAGAATAAATAGTCTGGCCTGCCTACTGCTGCTGTCACGGCTTTCAGTGATAAAAGCCAGACAACCTCCAGCACCAGGCAGCCAGAGATACAAGGTGTCATGAGAGAGACAGACTGCCCCATTTTACAGCTCAACTTTATCCTGAGCTGAAGGGGGCTGAATTAGAGCCAGATATTGTACACACACACATGACTGGAGAATGTGGAGAATTTTTGATTGCTGTTAAAAATATCAGACATATTCAAACCATTATTACTAACGCAACTTTAGTGCAGAGGAGCTTCTGCCCGAAAGGGAAGGCTAAAAATAGCCTTAAATACTCTGACTCCCCTAGAGCCAACAATAAAAGGTCAAGACTTAAGGGTTGCAAACCTGTTTCTCCAGGATCTGTCTCTGTTTCGTCATCTTCAAGACGAGGAGGTGGAGGTGGTGGTAAATCTGTCTCCCTGTCATCAGTCCCCTCAGCAGCAGATGTCCCCTCTCCTTCTGTTGTTGCTCCACCTGCTGTGGAGGATCTGCTTGTGGCAACTGCTGTGTCTGCTGATGATGGAGCTGTGTCGGATATGGTGGAAAGTGCTGGGGGGTCCGCGCAGGGAAGAGGGCCCTTGGACTGACTTGCCACCATCTTGTCCTGGCTCTGATCCTTGCTACCTGGGGCTAGAGGAGCTGGAGGTGCAGCAGGTGGGCGGTCAGCCTCAGGGATGTCATCCCCACTATCTTCAAAGTCAAAGGCTTCTCCCTCAACTTCATCTGCAAAGGAGACGTTGTCTACTAACACTGGAAACAGAGAGATAGAGTGCTGGATTATATTGCTGATCCAGAGAACATCAGATTAAAGAGTTGGGCGGTATGACGATGTATACCATGATGATTTTATTAAATATTTTGAGGTAGCTATCCCATCAATATATCTGGTTATGTTAGGATATTGGAAAGTATGTGAAAGAGTGTAATTACAGCAGTACCTAAACTTGCTTGGTACCAAATGCCATTTAAGATGTCCTTGGGCAAATTAGGGTCAGCCTCAGCAATGGGCAATTTGAATCCTTCAGTTTCAGTATATAAAGTCTTGTGAATGAGAACCATCAGGCAAACAACACACAAAGCACTAACATGTAAACTTCTGAAACACTGTGACCTGTTTGTCTACTGTAATGTCATGTAGGTATACCCTAATGCATATTGTAACTCTTGGATGACAAGCAGGATCATCACACCACACTGCATGCTTTTGGGGATTTGGATAAGTTAAATTTAAGTAGGAGCCTTTAGGTTAGAACGTTGACAGACACACTGTGGGTGGCAAATCTGGTCCTTGGACTGTTCAAGTTAAAAGACCAAGCCACATACAGACTTATAATTAAGGGTGGGGTCTAGTACAGCATTATGTTTTCTTACAGACATTTTTACATTAAGCATCAGCCCATCAGCTGCTCTGCTTTACAGCAAAAACAAACTAGGGCAGAGTTGCATGATATAGTTAATGTTCAAAGGAGTTCTCACTTGGCAGCAGACAGGAAGGGAACAACAAATGTCTTTCCAGTTTCCACACTGCAATTAGGCCAGCAGGAAATAGAGCTGTTACTCCCTCCAGTGAGTAGTATAGCCTGAGTTTAGCATTATTTTTGATGTGATGAATAGAGTGTGGACCTGAGTCAATGAAGCTGAATTAAGAGCAAGAGAGTAAAAGGATTAGAAATGCAGAGGCTCAACTTTCATCAGCTGGCTTCATGTTCTGGCCCTTAGAGGTGAATATGTAAAGGAAGTATTTTAGTTTCATTCAGTGATGTGGTGAAAGGAGAAAAAAGACTGAACTAGAGAAAACATTCCAAAAATTCAACTTCAATTCAATGTTGTGGAAAATATTAGGTGATCACGAGTTCACAGAAGGATAGACTGAGCCCATGCCACTCAGCCACAAGCAGCCCTACAGCTCTTCCAACGTGCTGCTGATTTTCCAATACAGAGATAATATTTAGGAGGTCTCCTAGACTTAGATGGATATTCTAGTTTTGCTCGAAAGCATACCACGGATTCTTTGTGAGTGCTTTCATCAGTAGTAACAGCTTGACTGTAATAGCTTGACCGTATTAACTTCTTACTCTCATATCCAACTGTGCTCCCAAACAAAACAGAGTTGCACGGGTTCATTTCCAGCAGGAGTTGATGAGATGTCCCCTGTAACATCAGTTGCCGAAATAGCTCAGTTGGGAGAGCGTTAGACTGAAGATCTAAAGGTCCCTGGTTCAATCCCGGGTTTCGGCATTTTGACCTCTCCCTTCCCCCAGCCACCTCTAGTTACAGATAAAGTCTGTAAAACCTCCATAATGCCTTCCTGTAACACAAGGCTACGGCTTTTCCTTGTGATACATATCAATTTCAATTATGCTTTCCAAAAATTCCAACTTTTTTTCCGGCAGCTGATACAGTACCAAGGTGATTCACAGCGGCTCCAGCCAGGCCAGGAAAGACAGCGGGTTCAGGCGGGGGAGGAGAAGCATCAAGTGGAAAGGAGTGACTTTGTAGCGAGTTAATTGTAAGTAGAGGTCGACTGATTAATCGGTCGGACGATTAATCGGCTGATTTTTGGCATTTTTTAAGATAATCGGCATCGGCCAATATCCAAGTATATCAAGCCGATTATTAGGCAGGCGCATCTGTGGGCAGCCTAGTGTTGTCGTGGAACACGTGTTTGACGCGCGCTGCCGCTAGAGTCATTTTCCAGCCGAGTGAGCAGCAGACCTCATCCAGTGCCTAAGGAGCTAACGGTAAGGATTCAATTCTTATTACTCCTTTATATTTAATTAAAAACTTTTGATATGTTACTGCCAACTTCGAGAAAAAACCTGAATAAGACACATGACATTCGGCTAATTTGGATCGTAGTTGAAGTTGCATTATCACAGAAGAGTTGCTATCATGTCACAATAAGTAAGCAATAATTTTGCAATTACAGAGTGAATCTGAGACTTTTATTTGTTCTGTTTGTGTGTCTTATATTTGAGAGGGTTGTCAC
>NC_060160.1:19724997-19792506 GCF_021292245.1 Micropterus dolomieu
ATATGTTACTGCCAACTTCGAGAAAAAACCTGAATAAGACACATGACATTCGGCTAATTTGGATCGTAGTTGAAGTTGCATTATCACAGAAGAGTTGCTATCATGTCACAATAAGTAAGCAATAATTTTGCAATTACAGAGTGAATCTGAGACTTTTATTTGTTCTGTTTGTGTGTCTTATATTTGAGAGGGTTGTCACTCAATGCAGAGAAATAAGTAATAAAAAAGAGACCAACGCACTATAGGCTAGTGACAGACTGGCTTGGCTTTGCTAATGGGTAGCTACAGACAGACCCGGTGCTAATACGGCACTGGAACCTTAACGACCGTTATCTACCGCACCAAATATCAACGCGGATTTCTGTGCTTCAGTTCGGTGCAAATAGAGGTTAAAAACAAAGCAAATATCGGCCAAAATAAATCGGCAGCATTAATCGGCCATCGGCCGACCCGGATTTCAAAAGATCGGTATCGGTATCGGCGTGAAAAAAACCATATCGGTCGACCTCTAATTGTAAGTAATGTTATACATCATCCATCGTGTTGATAAGTCAGCAAATATTTGTTCTTGTGAAGTGTTCTGAATGATATTTGTGTGATGTTAAACTGTGTTGAAATAAATTATCAAATAAATCAAACAATGCAAAAACTGATATTCCCAAAGTTATGGTCTTGACTGGTCTTGAAATAAAATCCAGCGTCCTCAATGTCCGAGACCAAGACGAGTACAAATGAGGTTGAGTCCGAGACGAGACCAAGACCATCAAAAAGTGGTCTTAAGACCGATCTCGAGACCAAGACCGGTCTCGAGTACTACAACACTACCAAACAGAGAGCTATCCCTTATAACGCCAGTTGCCAAAATAGCTCAGTTGGGAGAGCATCAGACTGAAGCTGTAAAGGTCCCTGGTTTGATCCTGGGTTTTGGCATTTTGTCCTCCTTTCCCCAGCCACCTCTAGTTGCAGTCTGTAAATCCTCCATAAAGCTTTCATATAAGACCAAGGCTACACCTTTTCCCTCATGACACATCAAGATCCATTATGGTTTTCCAACATTTCCAATATCCTTTCCTGCCGGACTCGGTCTAAGCATTTATGTGGCCATTTAAAGTTTAACTGATAAGGTTTATTCTTTATACACAATTGCTATCAAAGGAAGCACACTCCCCCGCGACCCGATCCCGGATAAGCGGATGAAGATGGATGGATGGATGGAAGCACACTCACTGTTGCAACATGCTATGTTATGCCTCCGAGCTTGAGATGTCCATTGATAGTGACCGAGTAAATCTTAGCTCAAAGAAACTCCCTGTAGCAAATCTAATAACTTTTAAGTCCCGTTTAAGCAATGTACACAGCTCTAAATCACCAGTATGATTCCCTTAGGCTTTGACAGGTAGTTGTTACACCCTGAAGTCATTGAGTGAGGGAAAGGTCTGTGACTAATGTTCCAGGTCAACATTGTGACCCCATGTCCATCTGCACCACTGACTACAGTTGCACAAGAAGAGAGGTTCAAAGAGCAAACCTGGAAACAGAGATGCTATCTGTCTTTTCCCATCTGTGCAATAATGAATGGTGTGGGACAAAGAGATAAGTCACAGCTAGCAGGCTAATAGTCAGTGGTACTCTAGGACTGTGGCATGTATATTTACATGTCAATAATTTCCCAGATTCTCTCTTTGGTGTCAATGTGAAACACTTGACTGGGCCAGAATAGAACTGGACCTAATTTGATTCGATTTGGCCAGATGACGCGTCAAAATTGGCCATTCAATAGTACATCTGCAACTATGTGGAGATGAGGTAATTGATAGTTGGCTGTATGGGTATGCACGCCTGCAGCTTAATTTTAAAGACTGTGCTGGATGTTGACCTCTCCTTACAGTGCAAGCGCACTTACAGTATGTGTACACACATGCACACGCATATGCAGGTCATGTGAGGCTCTATCGCGTGTGAACTGCATTCATACCCCAACCATAAACTGTAAATAAAAATGAGGGTTTCTCTCATCTTTCTACCATTGCAAATGCAAAGTAGAGCGCAAAGAATGCAAAGTAAAAGATCATGGAGAAATATACACGCAAGGGTGTGTGTATACACATGCATACACACTGATACACATACCCTGTCTGAGGTGTCCATTGTCAATTCATAATCACAATATGGATTCTGTTCTGTGGGCCTATCTGCTAAATAATGGTCTGCTCAAATGAGTCACCGGGTTACAATCCGCTTCAGCATCGCCCTGGCAACAAGGCAAGTGGCTGGCAGGCTGGAGACGAAGCATTTCTCTGGTCTGCGTCTATCCCCGGAGGCTGTGTGTGTGTGCGTTTGTGTGTGTGTTCTGCTGCACCCGTATTCAGCCCAATACTGAGGCACATTGTCTGGTATTCGCAGCGGCACAGCACATTTTACCCTCCTTGCTCCCTTGCTCCTCTGCCCACACACTCCACAGCAGTGGAGAAGCGGAGGAGAGGAATCTGTGTTGTTTACTCATACTGTCCAGCTTTCCCAGCCCTCCAGGAAGTGATCCGACCATGAGACAACCTCCAGAAGCTAGCAGGTGACACCATTGGTCTAACACTGTAATCTGTCTCCAAGACCAAAGACATATGTGACAGAAGTACCCTGTCAACACAAAGTTGACAGATTTGAGAATGACCTGTGAAATTTGTATAGTTTCAACACAGAGCTTCAACTACCAATTAGGCCTAAGTTAAGTGTTGATTAATCTGCCAATTATTTTCTCATTTAATCAATTCAGAAAATCTGAATTTCAGAAAAAAATGTCTGTCACCATTTTCTACTACATCTTCACATTTTCTTTGTTTGACCAACAGTCCAAATCCGAAAGATATTCACCATACAATCACACTAGACTAAGAAAAGGAGAAAATGCTCACAATTTAGAGTCCGGAAGTTGGAACTACAGATCGTTCGGCGTTTTAGCTTGAAAAATGACCTAAACAATTAACTGACTATTAAAATATTGGATAATATATTATGATAGAGTAGTAAATTAAATGACTTGGATATTTGTTTGTTATGGTTCTTTCTATCTATGTCTAACCATTCTATTGCTTTGGATTGCCTTTAATAGTGGTGAGAGAGCTGTTGGTTAATACATGAAGGCTGCAGTCACTGAATATTCGCTGCACTAGAATCACCTTTGAGTCATTCTGTTGCACAAATATCAAAATCATGTGGCCCGTACGGGGATCGAACCCGCGACCTTGGCGTTATTAGCACCACGCTCTAACCAACTGAGCTAACCGGCCCACATTCAAACAGCTTTCTAGAGTTGCTCAGTGAAATTAAGGGAAAAGTATATAGTACATGTGAGCGACAAAGCTGTTGACTTTACATTCAGGAGGTGGGGGAGGAAAGTCTTCCACGTCCATGCTTGCTGCTCTTCTCCTACGCAAGCTCTTCAGACAGCAGCATGAAGGGGATCAGCTACACCGCCACACATTCCTAAAGGAAAAAGACAAACGTCATAAAATGGCCACATAGGCAGGTTGATATAAACAGTATTTTCAAATCATTTCAGCACGGAAGACTTTTCCATACGTCATAAGTAAGGCACTTCTGGCTCGGCATATGTAAGCCAGTCAGTCCCTGAAAGCCTAACCACACTTGTTATTCCACATTACTCAATCACAGCAGCACTTTGTCAGCAGAGAAGCATGCCTGTGTTGTGCTCAGTCACGGTCTTGTACATTTCTGTCAATGTCACAATCGGAACCAAAGCTAATTCAGACAAATGAATGAGTGAATGAAAACAAAAGAAACTCTTAAAGTGCTCCTGGGGGCTGTTGACACTACCACGTGTTGAAGTGTAAACAACATTCTCATATGGTAATTGTGGGTGTGTGTAAAGTCATGGGTATAAACGAGCTTGGCCACCATTATAATAGATAGGTCATACCCTGTGGAGTAACCATTATGAGAAGACGGGTGGTGGGGTTTCTGTAGCTAAATCAAAGTTATTCAAAGCAGGTTTGCATTCAGATTTGAACTACTGTTTATTGTGGAAATTCATGTACTACAGCAAAGCAATATTAAACATGCATCCCTCCATTAGTTTACTCAGCTGTGGCCTTTTTACTAAATTTACTACAGGACTTAAAGATGTCTATGAAGGTCCCAGTCATCCAGGTCATAGTTATCCAAGGAAGGTTAAATTCAGGGGCAAATGGACTTGGTTAAAGATACTTAAACAAATCCACTTGCCCTTGATTGTATCCTTCCTTGGATACAGGACTTAAAGAAACACTTTCCCACAAGTAGTTATATTAGCATACTTTCTTCAAGATAAGAGAGCAAAAACTGTCAAAAGTAGATCCGGCAACTAAACACAGCTGAAGGCGACCATGACTTCCACCACAGCATTTTTCTCTTAATGTTAACCAAACCCAAGACCAGTATCAAGTTTATAGGTTTCACCAAAGATTTAACATGACTTCAATTAAATAAACTACAGTACATGAGCATTTAGGGTGAAGAGGTCAACCACACTCACATTTTGGCCTAGGGAAATGTCATTAGCATGCTGAGGCAGGAGAGACCTTTGGACCTGCATGGGCATGAGAGACTCTGCATTCTTCAGCAGCACAGCTTGTGTTTGCGGATGTACAATTCGTATCCAGAGGTGACAGTTTCTGTCATAGGCCTATCTAGAAAAAAATTGTGCTATTTCCATGCGTCTACAGCTTGCTAGTATCCACAAGAACAAAAGACAGAGTCATGACATCATGCTGTAGCATAAAGCAGCCATTGTTGCAGTATGTATGCCCCATATTATATCCATGCAATCGCTACAGTTCAATACAAGCCACAAGAAGCCCACAACAGTCTATTCTGACTAAGACAAACCTACACCACAGTATTGCAGCAAACAAGATCCAAAGGATAACTCATTCTGAGTCTCAGAGCTTGTTTTGTCTACAAATAATGTGAAATCCTCTGCTTCTTTGTCCTCTACCCTATTCACTGGGCACAAGGCCAGGACAGTGGATGTGAACACACAGGACCAGTGTCTGCTACAGTGCGACTGACGGATAATGCTAGCGCTAACAGGCAGGTAGAGTATTCACAGCCTGAGGAGCCATGGCCTACACAATAGAGAAGAATCAAAATAGACGAACAGGGGAAGCTATAATGTTATATATAACGACTGACAATTAGGTTACACACTGCACAGCCTGAGAAATGTGATGTGTGAGTGAAAACAGGTAGGCCTAGTTACAAGAAACACATGGTTGTAAATTGACTGGCATGTTTTAGAGTGACAACCAACAGCCTAGCCCTGACAGGAGCTTTAAAGGGTGACTCATCTTTCCTTTCAAATGCATTGTTCAAGGTCTAGGACAGCATCAAAAGGAAGGAAAGGAGGGGAGAAGAAGTCAAATATGACACAGAGGCACAGAAGAGAGAAATCACACTGACTGGTGTAAATGTTAAAAAAAGACTTCTCTTTTTGAGTTAAAACATTTTTCTTACATTCATTTTCTTTTATAATATGCATTAAGACAACATAATGAACTTTATTATCTTCCAGAGGAGCTGGCTCTGTGTTTGATTGCCTTTTCACACATTAAGCAGAGAAGCAAAGACAGCCTTTCTCGCTCCTGCTTTGAAACCCGACTGCAGATTCCTCCAATCCTCCTCTCTCCTATAATTACTCAGGTTTTCATTTTTTTCTAAATGCAAGAAGAAGAAGAAGAAAAACTAAATGCACCTTTCCACAAATTACATCTCAAAGACCTGTGGTATGGTCACTTTGTGACTTCAAATATGGTATATTGTGCACCATACAAGTACCTGCCTCAACCTATTGAGATGACCACCAACTACATCTGCACCATCTGTCAGTAACCTTTCAGCATACTGCAGCAGTGTAAACAGTTACACATTTACACTGTGCAACAAAAGCAGACAGGTGAGTATGTGTAGTGTATATAGCCTTACTGAGAGGGCAACAAAATATTCTGGAGTACACTTAATGGCAAGTGGCATTCCACACACGGGCTGAAAGTCATAAACAAAAGCCTGGAGGAGAGGTTGGTTTGAGAGAGAGAGCCTTGTAGTCTGCTGTGAGTGACTGTCTTTGGCTTTGCAGTTCTTTGGCTGAATGTTTTATTGAGCAGTGTGTCCCAATCTTCTCCTCCTGCCAGGATTACCTTACTTAGCCTTAGCCTTACTGAGAGGGCAACAAAATATTCATCATTAATTTATAAATCACTCTGCTAATCTGCTCAGTGTTTAATTAAAAGGTACGGGATTACAATCTAATGTGAGAGCAATGATTGAGGACAAAGCAGAAGACACCAGAGAGGTAAAATCAGCCATATAGTTGATGACAGACTCAGTTGAGCATGTCATTACACGCTGGGAAGGCTGAGCTGTGCTCTGCAGACAGGAAAACAGTCATCTGGCCTGCTGGTATGATGTAGACAATTTGCTAAACCGTGAATTCCTAATAATGGTAAAGAACAGACAATGACAAGTATCAACAGCAATATGTATGTACTTACATTTTGTACATGGAGGAGGATGAATTGCCACCTATGTTCACTCATAAATAAAGTTCTACAGGTGTCTACAGGATGTCAGTTCTCCATTTCAAAATGAGTCTTCTTTTGATAAACCCTAACTTAACTACATTTCACAGGGGGTTTTCTTTTCTGATCTCTATCTATTTGTTTAGTAGGTTTAAGAATTATAAAAATAAAAAAAATTAAGGATGGGCTGCTTTTTTCACCTTTCTCTAAATTCATAATTATATATATAAATAAAATCATAATCTCAACGTCACAGCATATGGTAACCGGAAAGAAAATAAAAATTTTTCTTCATACTTTTAATCACAGATTTCTTGTAATCTCCCTTTGGTGTGCAGAAACTTTTCCTGATCTGCTCCAAACCCCTCACCTATCACTTCAATCAACCCGAGATCAGTCAAAAATTAACTGTGTTGCTGAGAGCTATTCTATGACAGTCACGCTAGTTTTGTACGGGGTGTTGATTCTTCTGCAGAGTTTTCTGGAGTACACTTAATGGCAAGTGGCATTCCACACAAGTCATAAACAAAAGCGTGGAGGAGAGGTTGGTTTCAGAGAGAGAGCCTTGTAGTCTGCTGTGAGTGACTGTCTTTGGCTTTGCAATTCTTTGGCTGAATGTTTTATTGAGCAGTGTGTCCCAATCTTCTCCTCCTGCCAGGATTACAGTAATCAGGCCTTGAGCACATCCCAGGCCTACAAAGAGTGGACGGATGGGCTTAACAAAGTACTGTAATGTATTTGTGGGGAAGTTCAGGGAAGGACAGGACAGCGCCCTGCAGCATACTAAAAAGGAAAGAGAAGGTACCTCTTCCTAGCCTCTCTATGATCAGCACTGAAAAACTGAAAAATATTAGTATTGCTACAAAGACCTTGGCCTGATGGGTTGTGTAGTTTATGTGAAATCTAAGAGAACAACAGTCTCACTAGGCTATTACATCTTTATAAAGTGCTTGTGCTGGACCAACTGCCAATTGCATGAAAAATAGTCATGTACTCTGTCACTGTTTTACTTAGAGGATAGAATTAAAGTGAATATAAATTATTCCCCTTTTAACCCCTTCAAGGACCATTGGGGGTCCCTGGTTCCTGGAGAAACTCTAAACAACTGAGCTAAACAGCCATAACAACCCACTGCTCTTGTTTCCTTGAATTGTGAATAACATGGTTACGATATGATGCACATCCATTGGTTGTCTAGTCTACTGTGCCAGTTAGCGCAGCCTGTACCCTAAATCTCAAACCAAAAGCCATGTGGCTCATACAGGATCAATCTTCACAGTATCACAGTATCTGGGCCAACCCGCCCTGACAACACGCCACACACTTCACCACACACCCTGACCTCAAAAGGGGTGGGAATGCTTGGAAACAGGCACAAGACAGCTGACTTCTTAAAAGTGAGTATCCTGACTCCTGGCAAGTTGAAACTATTAGATCAGCGAAGGAAAAATTGGAAGCATATGCATAGACACAAATATCATAATGAATCACAGCTAAGCAAACAATCTTCCTCATTTTAGATCTCATTTTGTTTCTGAAGTCCCACATGCATGGCATTTACACCTCCATCCAGTACAACAAAACCTACAACACACTAAACAATCAACACCACTAGACGACCAGATGATGGGTCTAGAATTCCACATCAGCTAGCAGTTATAATTATAGGCCTAATGGGAGTGGTTTGTGAATACACTTCAATACTCAGGCCTGCAGGGCTGCAGTATCTGTATTTGATGTCAGAGGTGTCCTCTATTGGACATGTGAAAGGGGACATCTGGACTCAGCAACACGTTCTGGAGCCATGTTTCTAAACCAAATGTGGGCAATGCTAAGCTACAACACTGGCTCATTAGTGCACAGTGTCACCCATCACATTAAAGTATGTAGTATAACCATTATGATGCATCACACAACATTATACCCCTACTAAGATCCCTATAAGAGCAGCGTTTTTACTGACTTTACAAGCATAATGTTTTTTTTTACATTGGCTTTAACTAGCAGGCAGATTCTGAAAAGGCCCTCCCGGCTTGGGAATCACTGGACGAAATGAAAGACTGGGGCTGTAAAATATTTTAAATGCGGTGCCCATTTGAAAACAGAGGCGGCTGCAGTCTTGGCTGTCACTCCTAACTGGTCTCCACCCACCCAGTGAGCCACACCAAAGCTTTGAGAGCCCAACATGTCACTAGAAGAACACTATCTAGTGTGTGGTGAGCAGTGGATAAGCGACTGCTTCAAAGAGCTTTTCTTGGCTGGCCTGATTTAAGCACTGAATGCATTTTAATATGAATAGACCTACTCAGTCCGATTACAATAAATGACCACAGGAAAACCGCAATACTCTTGATCGTTAAGAGTACCAGCCACTGCACTGACTTAAAAGGGTGGAAACACTTTCTGAGGCCAAGACTGCCATTGACCCCTGGCTTTGCTCTCCCTTTCCAAGTAATGCTATGCAGTGTCGTCATCTGTAGCTCATTTCATAGAGCGTGGTAGTAACAAAGGCTTTCAATCAACGTACTCTGGGCATCTTGGTGGTCTCTGATGCCTT
This sequence comes from Micropterus dolomieu, assembly GCF_021292245.1. NCBI lineage: Eukaryota > Metazoa > Chordata > Actinopteri > Centrarchiformes > Centrarchidae > Micropterus > Micropterus dolomieu. The sequence goes on from NC_060160.1 coordinate 19,734,124, forward strand.
GTACCATATGACTGCAATGTTTCCGGTTCAACTCTAGGTGAGAATCTTTGTGACATTTCAAAACCATCTCAAGCCTTTCCCCCTCATTTCCAGTCTCTGCAAACCTCTACTGTCAAATAAGGGCAAAATATGCCATAAAAACATCTTCAATCTACGGCACACAATGTATGGTAAGATGAATGTTACAAACATATCCATTATACACTAAATCTATCTGACACGTGTTCCCAAATGCTAAACAAGTGTGTGGTATGCAAGCAATTTTACACATCCACCTGCAGAAAAGCCGCAGCATTTCTTTCCCAGCTGTTGCTAAACTATGTTGCTAATCCATGTTCTATCTCAGCGAATCCTCAGTGGGGTGGTGGGTGGACAGTGAATTCATAACGGCCTTTCTAAAAATGAATGGTATGCTCCTCTGCTCAGCCACTGTGCACACTGGCACTGCAAGCTAAGTCAAGTTAAACAGAAGGCATTTTCAAGAGCCGCTAGTGGTGAAGTAGAGTTATGACCTCGTCACAATTACTTCAGCAATTAAGAATTCCAGGAATTTCTCCACTGAACTGCATCTGTGGTCACAGACTATAGCAATAACAGGAGAGGATATAGCATTTTGGCTGTACTCCATACTTTCATGCCAATGACCAAAGGGTTGAAAAGACGATTAAATGCTGTCTCCCTAAGCATCTATATAACGGACATGGCAAACAGCATTAGCACTGATTGCCAACATCCCTCTCCTCAAAACACCAACAGTTTTGTCCCAGAGGTGTCTGAAAACATCTGCTGTGAAAGCAGCTGTGGACTGATAGGAGAAAGTGTCACATATAAAGGACTCTGTGTCTACATGGCTTAAATTAGTGCTTACATTAGGAAACTGCAGTGAATTTAAGTAAGGAAAAAGATGATCTGTGCCCCCCGGACAGCCTAGGTGTTACTGCAGCGGGGGCAGGTATTGAGCATCTGTATTTGCAGACAGGCCACCCTGGTTATTTGCTAAACAAATTGCCAGTGGAGATTTTTGCGTACATGCATGTGTGTGTGACCCCTGTACTTGCCGATTGAATTGGACATGCATTGACACCAGACAACAACAAAGGAAGTTCAAAGCACTAATTTTATTTAAACCAACTTTAGAGGCATAGCTAAAATTAATAGATCCCTGAAAGCATGTGACTTTTGCTGTGCAGAAAGGCAACTACTAAGGGAAACAGTTTAATTACATTATGGTTTTACTACCTGTTTGGATGGATCTTCCAGTTGACTGAAGCTGGGTTGTGGTTTGACTAAGGAATGCTATGCATGACTACTTGAATTTGTAGTTGGCCTGACTGCTGCAGCTCAGAAAGACATCCCCACTTATTAGTACTTTTAGGTAAGTGTTAAAGTCCACAGGCATATTTATATTTTCTGTATGTGTGTATGAATTAAGTTATGTTTATTATCAAGATGGCAAACTTGACCAGCTTTTCAATCAGTCTTATAAAGGCAGAAAACAAAAGCCAGCAATTGCATCCTTGAAGAGGGTCAGGGGTTTCAGAAAAATATAAGGTTGGGTTGTGCTCAACACCGACACATCTATCAAAGGGTTACATGACAGAGCCAGAAGAATGTCATATTTATTTACCATTTTAAACAAAAACGCAGAAAAGGTTAAGCTAAGACATTTATCATTTACAACAGTTAATTTCGAGATTAGGACGCATCAATTAATATAACTGCGCAACGTTAGGCAAAAAACGACTTACTGTCTGTTATTTTGTTATAAAAGGTAACGTTAGTTTGGCAGTGTTGGCAACTTGGCAAAGTTTGCCGAGGCGCCACGTTATAACGTTAGCATCTCAAAAATACACTTAAGTCACTTTAATACACAGAACAAACATTTTACATCACTTTATGTCGAATATTTTGCCTAACGTTACTGCTCTCCTGAACTAACAGTCACCGCTGGCAAAACAGACCTGCTATGGATATTTAAAACTTTGTCAGAAACTTAGGAAAATTACCTCAACTTACCATGTTATGACTTGTCCCCTGAATAATTGCTGTATCCTTCGCTGTAACACCGTGCAAGTGTTAAATGTCATGCACGTCTGACTTCAAAACTACTTTAAACACATCTTAACACGTTCAGTTTTCGCTGTGTCCTTGTTTTAACTTCACTATAGTCGATGCAGGCGGACTCCATCCATGAAAACCCTTTACCTCCTCTAGGCAGCCGATTGGCCGACGAGTCGACGTCGCCGAGCTGTGATTGGATGCACAGAACGTCAATCAAGCTTCCAACGTCTTCTCCTGCAGGATCGGCTCCGGTGGGCAGAGGAGTTCTAAACTGCCCACGTGACATGTGAGGTGGCTCGTATAAAACTGACTCCGGAGATGATGTTGGATTGAAGTCTTGCTAGTAAACGATTTTTTGGCGCATTATGCCATAGAACTGTAAAATAAAACGGGTCCGATTCTGTTTGTTTCCTCTTGTAAAACAGCGTCCTACCAAACAGGCTAAATGTCTAAACTTAAGTTTATTCAGGTTTAGTATAATTTGAAAAGAAATAAAGAATTCATCGGCTTTGTAGAGTAAACCCGTTAAAAGGGCTGTGTTAGGACAATCACATGTGGACCTGGACTGGAAAAATGTGTGGAACTCATGGATGTCCGGTCAAGTGAAAAAAAGAGGCAAGAATACTACAGATAATTATTACTATTCTGCCACCTACAGGCCGATGCTTTATAGCACATACATAATAAATTCTAAGAATGAGCAAAACCAAGGGACACACCATTGTGTATGAGAAAATGCACACAAACAGTCTGGCTTACAGCATAACACTTAAAAAAAATCCTAGACCCATGCCATAATGTTAATTCTATGTCATAACCTTGTTTTATACAGTTTATGGTCATGACAAATGAAAAGGTAAACCAACACCATCTGATATTAGTCATTTTTGTAGTAACACTGTAGGAAGATCAGATGTACAGTTAAGAGGACAAATAAATATTTGTTAGGCTATATATTTCTACAAATAAACTGATGAAAATACTTCCTTGTGTTGATTCATTCACTGAGGTTGTATGGTGTACGGAGAAGTACAATATCTGTGACCGGACAAAGTGTAGCTTCATCTCAGTCATCCCGATGCCCGTCTCATGAGGCAGGTTACAGTATCTCGATAATGTTGATGAGTAAAACCCATGTTTCAGATTTGAGGGGGTTTTGGAGCAAACTCAGCAAAGTTACACAGACAACTCAGCAAATCTGCTTCTTTTGAGGAAGACAGGTCAATAAAACTCCCAGCAAAGGCTTTTAGAATATTTTCCTCAACTTTTAAGTAATCACTGCAGTGGTTTATCCTGATACTGATTTCTACTTTGCTGGGTAACTTTGAGTAAGCCCTGGGGCTCAAGTCAAAATGTTACATTCCATCTCAGGATGCAACATTTTAACGTAGATTAATACTAATGTTAAAAAATGTGTGAGTTTATAAAGATAATTACATGTTAGCTAAAGAAGCAATGCTGTTGCAGCCAACACACTGAGAAATTGTATCCGAGAGGATACAAAGGAAAGTCTGCAGCAGAGTGAGAAAAAACTACGCCAGATTCATGACAATAGACAAAACAAACAAAAAAGGCAAATATTTCCAGTACAATGGGGTCATTGTTTGAAAAACAATAACAAAATCTTATTTTAATCTTATGTAACATCATTTTTGATGATACATAAGTAGAAATGAGCATCCACTTCATCATGATAAAATGCCGTTTGGTTGTTCTGCATCAACAAGGCTTCAGTTTTGCCACATTACATCTCTATTTCGCACAAAAGAGCCTTTGTGGAGTGGACCAGTCCTAAGCCTTCGTCCAACAACAAAGAATATTCTGTTAAAGGCCTTTTCTTTCATGTCCACGGTAAATATTTCCGTCTCCACTGAAAGAGGATTCACAGACCAAAAACACAAGTGTGACTCATGAATGCACTGATCTAATTGTCCACGTAGTATCTAATAAATCAAATCACTAACACATAGAACCTCATTCTTCAAACTTTAAACCAACTTCCCTGCCTATCCTGTCCAATCAATGTTGAATAACTAGATCTGTTGTATCTGTGAAGGTTCTCAGTCATAAAATCAAGAGCAACCAGTCCAGTTGCCCTTGATTTTCACCTTCCCTTGGATATCTGTTGTGAAAACATCAATGGAGTTTTGTATGAGGAATGCCAAGCAGGGCCCCTTTTCACTTCCCTCACAACCACGCCAACTGATAAAAAGCTAAGCTAACCAGGCCAAAGACCAACAAATATGAAAACTGTCTGACAGTAAAGCCTCAGTGAAGACAATGTAGCAAACTTTATAGAGAAAGTACCAGACAGTCACGGTTAAACTTTTAGGGTTTTGTTGCAAAGTTGTCTGTGCCCTAATGTGTAAAAAATAAAATTAAAATAAAAAGTCACATCACACGACTATGAAAAACATAATAAAGGAAACGTTTGGCATCATTCACATAGGAAATACCGCTCAACTGGCATGGGTTTTGACAGGTGTCGCCTTGTTCCCAAAGTTCCAGTCCACAGGATTAAGCAGCTGCATGGTCTTCTTGTGCGTCCAGATGGGGTTGAGGATAAACGTGAGCAGAGTTAGGCCAGTGAAGAAGACCAGGAGTGGGAGCAGGGCCACATGGGTGGTGAGCCCTCCCCAGTTGGTCAAGGCTACCCACCACATGTAGTAGCTGAGCACCATGCGACAGTGGAACGTGTGGATCATCACCCACTGGTTGGCTCTCCAAAACAGCGTACATGCCCAGCCAGCCTGCCATGGTGGAAGAAAGATGGAGAGAGAAAATGAAGCCAGGGATTGGGATACACATTTCTTGCTTTTTTATTTCACAATAAAAATTCACATCCTTGTAACTTGTGCGCATTCAAGTCGAATCTGTCAGTAGGAGGAAGAGAGAGGGGTTAGGTACTGACTCAATCTTGTTTATACAACTTCCTCTTTCTAAGAATGGTAAACTTTATCAAGACCAAACAGGAACTGAAACATAGCAACACTTCCAGTCATTTTTATGTTGACTGACTGAATCTGTAAGAAAAAGCTGATCACCCAGCAGCATCGGGTCAGAGACCATGTGTAGGGTCAGTGTGGATCAACGTGATGACAGGTAGCTTAACTAAAAACAAAGACAATATAAGGTGCCTACCTTCAGTAGCATCCAGGATATACATGTGAATGGCGTGCTCATCTCCAGCAGCAGCGTAACCATCGGAAGGAAGTGGCCCATGGAATCCCACACCACTGCCCCTGCAAATCCTGACAGGGCGAAGAAATGGTGCGTGGCCAGCGGGAGGTCAAATGACCAAAATACCACATTGGAGGTGTGAAGTGCTACATTCTCAAACACAAAGAAACCTGTGGCTGTGAGGACATTGAACCATGACCAGTTTTCTTGTCCCCTCACTTTGTCTCTGGTTAACAGTGAGTCCTCAGTCAGGACTCGGAGTCCGGCTACAGTACTCTGGATGCCAAATACCGCCCGAGTCACAGCAAGGTTCCAGAAAACCTTCTCCTTAGCTAGCAGAGAGTTGTAGGTACGGGACAGAGGCACAGACAGGAGGTGGGAGAGGAAGAATACCACTGCATAGAAGGCAAAGCCCAGGCCGATAAGCTGGAGGCGGTAGTCCCATGAGAAGTATTCTGCACTGGGCTGGGGAAGAGGGCTGGTCTGCTGGCCAGGATCCATGGTGTTGGAGGGAGAATACTCGAACTCCCGCTGAGGGGGTGCTCAACTGCGTGTGGGGCTGTAAGCAGTGGCTGATAGATGCATGGTGTGTAGGTCACCTACAAAACAAGGAAGAATCACAATCAGTTTTAATGGCCAGAAGGAATTTGACTTCGGTCTTGCATTGCTCTCAATGTAAATAAGATAAGACAGACATCCAGTAAACACGAATGGCTGCAAACAAATGACTATACCCAGGGTCCATTAAGTTACATGTTAATCTCTGTACGTTAAATGTCCCAAGTTCAAAAGGTCAGTTACGAGCTAACTTTTTTCCTGTAGTAACTCGGTTAAAACAAGATAACCACTTCGACGGCAAATAAAAAGAAGCGTTTTATACATTTAAGCAGAACGTAATATGTTCAAGTCCTTTAAAATAAATTACAGTCGAGTTTGTTTGAACCTCAACCTACATTAACTAAACTGTGTGGTAAAGTTAGCATGCACAAACAAACAAACACGACCAAAAGGTTGAGGCTACTCAAGCTAACAAAATACTAAGAAGTCTCCAGCAGTGATAATTTACTCCATACAAGCATCTTTGTCGTACATACCGTACAGGTGGGCTTCCAGTGAAAATGGTGTCCCGGTGCTGTTATTAAGGAGAAGCCTACAGCAGGAACTTTCATACGAATCATACGACTTGCATTTTGTCACAGGACCCTAAACAGGAAGTGACGCCCTCTTTAGACTTCCGGACACCCATTGGCCAACGCCGCTCTGAGCTGCCATCCCATTGGTTATTACCAGTCTATGGTTATTACCTAGATATTTGATTATACGCTTTATTCTGTCATTAAAACGTACAGTACATAACACACACACACACACACATATATATATACACACGTTAATGTAGTTGTATTTTGCTTTAACTGGAAATGTGTATGGTATAAGGGAAAGCTGTAGTAATATGTTTTACATATTGTAATTGTTATATTAATCTACATATTGCAAAAATATGATTTTATATAGCTTCTACAATATAATGTAAAAGGAAAAATTAAAATGAACACACATTTCAACAGATATGAAGGGCAACATTTAAAAGTATCATTTAATTGTATTGTTACAGCCTATGTGATTACATAATGAAAATGTTTTGAGAGCAGCATTTAATTTTTAGGGGTTGTGCAACAAATCACATTAGATGTGCAAATATTATGTGCAGGCTGGGTACAGGAGACGGTGTAGCTTACCACATAACTGTTGGAGGAGACCCACAGAGACACGAGGACAACATGCAGACTCCCCACAAGGAGCTGGGTCAGGTGGAACTCAGGGCCTTCTTTTTGTGATGTGATGTTTTTGTGTGTGAAGAGTTTTTACATGATGCACAATTTAGCTGCCCAACCACTCCAGTCCACACAAAATCCATAAAGTGGCATGCAGGAGTTGCTTCACTGGTGAGGGTATCCTACCGGCATGCTACTCAGTCACCTTTCAGAGAAAATTTATATGCGATTTGCTTTCCACTGAAATAGAGTTGAGGTACCAGCAACTGCACTTCACCCCCCACAACAACAACAATCAGGGTTATTTGTTCGTTTGGCTTCTCTATTAGATATCAAAGTCTTCAGGACATCATTCACCGTCACTGGTTGGTTGGTGGTCTTCCCACAAATCACAATTCAAGAAACCTCCTGGACTAATATTTTGTTATTATCCTGTGAGATAAATAATGCCATAATAATCACAGAAATACATCTGATCAAACATTTAAGTCAAAATAAAGTGTACTGAGAAAGAAACTAACATCTGGTAGATGAACAACCCATGCATTTCTTTTCTTGGTCCAACAGGGGGTGATCTTGGCTTGTATTGTTTGAGCAAGAGAGAGGGAAAGTATATTTCTCTGAAGTTTTTAAGGGAAATTATCTAACTGCTTTTCCTACTGATTACACCTTTCTCACTCATGTGTAGGAGTCCATGGTGTTTGGTGACATGCAATTCCCAGCATGGCTCTGCCCATCTCAAACCTGAGAAGACGCCTAATCAACCAGAATAATTGAAAACACCTGTGTGCAGGGTTTAAGATTTGGAAGTTTTTAAGTATTGAGTATCTACAAATAGATAATTATTAAAACAGTCAATTATAAACACCAAATATGGCAATGCAGCCAATAAAATCACCATAGATACAGCGCATAAAACCTGCTGTTGTTTTGTCATGGGTCTTAATCAGATTAATATTACAATAGTTAGTATGCTAAACCTATCACAAACTGTTCACAACTGACCCTGACAAGACAACACGTCTGTAATGTAGTTGCCACTCAGGCCACATGTTCAGGTGCATCTTCTCTAAGAATTATTCCTCTTAGACAAACACTGTGTGAGATTAGAATCACTGTAGTGTGCCTTCATCCTAATAAAATGTATCTGAACAGTTTTTTATTTGGAAGATGTCATCTGAATTTGTTTATGACAATGCTTGTTTTGTAAATTCAATATTTTGTTGTGTTTTAAGGGATCACAGTCAAAGGGGAGTGAACTCACACAAATTGTTTCTGGTGGCTTTATGAAAAGAAAATACATAAATATTGAGTGATATTAAGTGGAATTATATTCTAACCGCCATATAAATGCCAAATCCCTAGTGACTGTACTGACTCACAAGAACAGTAAAAGGAAAATGCACCATCATCTTTGAAAAATGAGTCAGAGCTACCCTTCATCTTTATCTCATTGCTGTTTTGGTTAGCGGCCTGCATACAGATATAAAATGCATGAAATGTCAAGAGCACTTTGATAAATTCATTGAGGTTTCCTACTGTGAGCTAAAACCTACATCTGGGAATACTGTTGTTATTCAGACAAGTACTGAATAGCTGTATTATGTAGTTTGGTGTCTGCCAATATGAAGAAAAATCTTTAAGGGATTTTATATCAATTCATAACATATTGTTAAAATTTTACTAAAACACGGTAACAATAGTCCATTGTCAGGTTTACAATTTGATGTTTCAAAGTAAATAGACGCCACACAGACAATCATTTCCAAACTTTTTCTCCAAAAGTTTAATTGCAGAATTATTTACACCGGATGACCTCAGCAATGATCAAACTACTCAAAGAGGCAAAATCTTTCAATAGCTCAGCTAGGAAAGAATGGAGAAAAATGCATACGTTGTTGCAAACTACTCAAAGAATGCAAAAATGATAGGGTAACTTGCACTTAAATAACACACACTGAGAAATGCATATGTGATTGACTTAAATAAATACATAACATATCAGTTGGACAGTGTCAAAACGTAGAAAAAAAGTAATAAATAAGCCTACATTCAAAATCAGTATTTCGCATGCCATCATATCAGCTTATAGCATACCATAACAAAGTAAAAATGACAACAGAACATGAGCAAATGCAGAAAATAGTTATGTTTCAATGAAGCATATATTATATATTTATATATCTATATATATTTCTTTACAAATAATGAATATTTGGCATTATATTCATCCTCACTATAGATATGATATACAAGAGATGAAAATAGTTTTAGCTAAACAACTACGTTTTTTATTTTATCTAGTAATTATAGAATGGTTTCACATTCCAAGTTCAAGGAAGTGTTGTATCAGTCTATCTCAGTGAGTCTGACGCTTTTTCCACAGCATGGTTACGAAAAAGTTCCCTTGAAATATTCCACATCACGGGATCTAGAGTTAAAAGCAGAGAGACAGTCGTACCAGAAAGTGAGGCCACAGATGTCGAGATACAAGCTGAAATGATAGAAATATGCGATTGGAAATGAGAAAAGGTAAGCAATGGAAGGAATGGTTTGCTTACATAAAATTTATGGATATGTAGCTGTGTGGAGTAATGCTTTTACAGTATGCTGGATAAGTCAAAAAAGATGGCACTTGTAGTTAATTGCTGCCCTCATGATATTAAACGTGACACTGGTGCAATTTTATGCCCTTGGAGTTTTCACAAGGTTTTGGTGGGTGACTAGCTGTTAAATTGCCATAATTGATGAACTGAAACACCACCACAGTTGCTTTCTGACAAGTGAGGAATCCTCCGATGCTCACAGTGTCACATGCACACCACATAAGTCACCCAAAAGGATCCAACATAAAACACCCACTGAAATAAGTTTCAACAAGGAAATACAAGATCACTTTGTACCAGGAGGCCCTTACAGCTGTTCCTGTGTGTTCATACCTATTTGGACAAAAACAAGTGAAAAGGTTAAAACCTATTTTTCACAGATAGAAAATCATTTTCACTGGGTGTCAACCTTGACCCAGGCATTTCAGCAGAGAGATTTTGTTCTTAGTTTAGAAAATGTGTCTCAGGAGTACTAAGATATTATTTTTCTTTCCAAAAGGGAATTGTTCTCCAACTAAATGATGCATGATTTCTGCTGGTCCAGTGTAAATTTACCAAAGTATGTGTCTCTTTTGCACAAATCCCTTTTATCATTTTTCACTCCCTCGTGACTTCTGACACTGGTTCCACTTGACTATTTGAAATGGTGTGTTCATTGTTTAAAGTAACATTATGTAAGATTTGGTGTTTTTTTGTGATTTGGCACCTTTACAGTTTTGAGTGTAATTCACTGCTGTCGTAAATAAGGACAGCTGCCTTGGTATCCATACAGAGAATACAGAGCAAGCTTCTTCTTACAGAGTCTTGTTGGTGTCTGATGTGGTGCCATAAAGCATTACACTAGTATTTCAATGTTATATAGTGTAATACCAGGCGCTTCTAGCCTGTGGTGGCACTGACACCATTCTCCATATTACAAGTCAGTGTACCATCAAAATGATTTTGAAGCTATTATTTTTAAGATAAAATTACAACATAATGTTGCCTGTAGCAGTTATGTGAATGCTTCTTGGAGGAGCCAGATATATGCTTTAAACTGAATCAAAGGTGGTGGATAGACTTTTTTTCACAGCCCTGATCAATTTGCATAAGGGAGAAACTCCTCTGTTGTTTCAGTAGCAGCCTTCAGCGAAACTAGCCGAGCACAGATTGATAGAAATACTGTACACTACTTGTAGTGCTAATGCTTAATTTCTAGAGTATATGCCACTATTCAGCAATACATTTATCAACACAAGCTTTGAAGGCCCTTGGAGGCTGTTTGCTTGATCTCACCCTGGACCCAAAATCTTACATAAGCTGCTTTGCTTATTCAAAGGCAGACTGAAAAGTACCCAGCGCAGCGTCTAGCGATCCTCACAGAACAGCCTCCCAGCTACACAACAGCGTACAACACCAGCAGTTTGGGGCCCAGCGCGGAGCTCTTGTCTCCTCTAAGCCAGCATATGTCAGGCCGAGTCTGTCTCTCTCCCGTCTGCCTACCACTGTGGCAACAGCAGGGGAACGTCTCTGCTCTGCCAACTGCCTGGCATCACACACACACACACACACACACACACACACTTTCCAGAAACCCACTGTAATACTGGTAAAGTCCCTGCTTTTGCAATGAAAATGCAGCAGAATTATAGATGGGTGTATTTTAAAAAGAATGTAAAAACTAACACTCAATCTGTCATTGAAGTATAGCACTGCATGTTTGAAACACTGTCACTCTATGCTGACTTTGGTTACTTGGTGATTTGTTGGACTGGATATACTTCTAAGCTCTCTGAAATGTATTGTCTGAGCTCTGCCAGAAGAAGTTCTGACAACTAAACAAAGTCTTGTGTATTATGATACAGTGAAAGGTTGGTTTGAAGGCTATAGAAACAAATTTGAATAAAACACATCAATTACAATGGGTTAAGAGCCTAACATCACAATGGTGCAAAGATGCATATGGTTAGAAATGTGGATTGTATTTTATCAAAAATACAATCATTAGCACAAAAAAATAAAATATATGCTATGGTATGGTATCTAAAATATGTTTCAACAGAGTGCTGACGACATAGGGACAATGTGTATATGTATGTGTGGGAGGGAAAGATGCAGGTCAGGCCACAGCTGGGTAGTAATAGGGAAATCAAGCCACACTGACCCCAGATTCACCCTCTCTTTTCTGAATATGTCAGCACTGTGCTACAAAAACAAGGTACACGCACACATATCAACAAAACACACATGCACACAAAATATTCTAATCCAGAGAAATGTACTTTGTAGTTACTGCTATCTGATACATCTCCCTGGGCCATCCCTATAACGATGCCAGGCACACTGGCACAATCACTCAACCAAAAATTTTCTAAGTCATAAAAATAGATTTTTTTAAGTGAAGCACACTGTGTTGCATTGATTGTTTGTCTAGTGCTGTATTAATTAAATAAAAAGCAGCACCATTTAGTTGGTTGATTATCCAAAGTTTTTACCAATAGTCTTAAGTCTTTAGGTCAGTGATTTGAATATAACATTGGCAACGCAATGAAGACTAATGTTCAAGTTACTGGCACCAAAGTTTGATAGTAAAGAGCAGCAGAGTTGTAGCTTTTGCTCAAGATGAGTTTACCTTTATGAACAATTTACTTATAACCACCTGGCACTAAAGTAAATTCTATATGACCACTAAAGACTCTTATCCACTTTCACATCACATACCATTTCACGGCTGCACCAGCTATTCATAAATCCATTACTAAGTTTGTGTGTAAAGTCCTTCCTAAGTTCTTATCTACTGGCTACTTTCAAGCTAGTGATTTACTAAATCATGTTGTAGCATACCATAGAAACTTTGAAAAAATGTCTTACCTAGCAAGCATTTAGTATTTCAAATGTTCGAGTTAAGAGTTAGTAACAGCTTAGCTGGAATTATCTGATTATGCTAAGCTAACACATTTAGTGTTTTAGCCTGCACATTATTAGCATACAGCTCCGTAATTTGTGGAGTGTTATTTTCATGAAATGTAATATCTTTACTCTTTTACTCATCAGTCTAAACAGGTCATATGTATGCAAGCTAACGTTGGTTTTGTCAGTTGTTTATGTTAGCTAGGTAACAGTTACACCTGGCAGTGTATGTGTAAGTATTTTGTAACAACCAATATGTAGAATTTGTTTGTGTGGTCAACCCGTTATAATTTAGTGATATGGAAATCTCCACTTAATGTTGAACACTTAAGTCAGAAGTAGGCTACGTTTGAACTTAGGAAGATCTGGTGCAATTGGTAAATCTCAACATTGTCATGGGACTCAAAGCAAATAATAATTTATAGCTAAACTACATCATGTTGTGACAAAACATCATACGTGAATCTGCATAGCCACAGTTAATATCCTGTTCCTCATGTACTTCCTCTTAACCGGAGACTTGCAAAGTTTTAATTGTTTGGGACTTGCTGCTTACATCCCTCTGGAATGCCTTTGCTCCAATTATTTCCCAGTATTTCCTAGAGGGAGTGAATGCAGTGTTGATACTGCTTCAGGAGACTTTCAACAACACAGAACTTTCCAAGAAATATGAAAATAACAAATATTTTCTTGTATTAAAGAAACTAGTATGCAGATATTTTGTTTTGGCGGTTTTTCTATCACTCCTCATTAACTGTGGTTGAGGGCGCTACTTGAAAGGGCCTGAGAGAAGTATATTAGATGAAAACAATGCAGTATTGTTTTGTGTGTGTGTTCAAGACACTGGATGTATGCAACAAATCTAGATTTGTCAAAAGCAATAGGGCAGAGGGCAGGCAAGCAGTGGACATGAGGGAAAAAATATACACAATGAATATTCTTCCCCGCTCACAATTCAAAAATACAACAGTACTATTGTGAACTTGGGTATGTACATTTCCCTTGGAAATAGAGAGAATTGTAATAAGTGCATAAGTGCATTTCTCTACACATTTTGATCTAAGGAGTTAAACAAACCTTCATAGTTTTTTCTACTGCATTGACATAATGGAAATGTTGGCACAAGACCTGCATGTTTTCAGCTTCAAGTAAATGTCAATATTTGAAAGTTGGCAACAGGAACATGAGATACATAGGAAAGTTGTTTGAAATGTGCATGTTAATGAGGTGACAAATGTCATTCTTCCACCAATCCAGGCCAAGTAAAATGTTTGACTACAACCAGATTGGGTAGAAAGCTGCATTTTTCAACACTGACCAGTCCAGAGCTTATAAGGGCTGCCTGAATAACCTTGAATGGGTGATCAGTGCCACATGCACATAGTTGAGGTATTTCAAGCATTGGCACTTTAAAAGTTTTGAACTTACAACAATTCTGTGATATTTAGCTCGGAATTAACATTTACCCCCCCCCAAAAAAAGTCATAATATAACCTTAAATTATTGAAAAATACTGAAGGGTTACTAACTTTTACCATTTTTTAACAACTTGAAATAAATATAATTTCTCTCATTTACTCTTTTTAGCTCAAAGGCCTGGTTGCTGGTAGGTTTTCAAAGCTGCACTTTTTTAAATGGCACTTTGCAAATGCTGAAAAACTACAGACGTACCCATCCAGGATATTGGATGAGAGAGCTTGTAGGCTGGGTATCATGATCACCAGCAAACCAAGGAGAAACCCAACCAACCCATGTCAGACATACATTTCTGCTAACACTTATTGGCAATACGAGAAGAGGGTTGGCACATCCTACAGACCAATGGTGTTGGCGATGGGCTCTGAGGATGGCGAGATCGAGATCAGACAACAGATGGATAAAGGAAGAGTAGAGAGCATAGCAGTCTAGAAAAAAGGCTAGTTTTAAAGTTGTTTGAATGTGGGAGCAGGGAGACGTGTAGGCCCTGGACCCTATCTTCTCAAAGTCTAGTCTGAGCCTCGGGAATATAGATCTCGATGCTGTCTGCTCGCTCCGAGGCTGAGTTCTGCCTGAAGGAGGCTGCCCGCTTAGCGGCCATGAGCCGCCGCCGGGCCTCCTGTCGGTGCCTGTCTGGGAGGTCCAGGGATTTCTCCCTCGTTATCACACTCTTCTGTCGAACTGTCTTCTTTGGTACAGGAGCTGGTGGCTTTAGGAAGAGGAGAGAATAATTAAGTGTTTGTACAAGTTTGGTAGTGATTTGACAATTTGGAGGGGACAGCAGTGATCAAAAACACCAACAAACCCAGTGTTCAAGATTTTATAGTCTCTTTTAGAGACTTTAGATTTTTGCTAAGGAACTATGTAAACATTTTTGGGGTGGGGAAGGTGGCTGAAAATTATATTAACCTTTTTTTAAAGACCGCATGATTAATATTTTCTTTGGATCCTCTTCTTGACGCAGAGAAAAACTGCCTTCAAAATTTAATAAATATAAATATAAAAAATAATACAACAGTATTGAGTTGGTACAACTCATTTTGCATTCAGAACTGAGAATGTGGTACTCCCATTTACACCTTATGTTAGGCAGGACAATAGTTCTCATGTAGCCATTAAACTGTACATCATCTGTGGATTTTTAGTAAGAGTGAAAAAAAAAATTTAATAAAAAAATAAATCTTGGATGAGAAAAAGTTAAAAGACCCTCTTGCTTTCCTCAAAAATATCACCCTCCAAAAAAAAGAAAAAGAGAAAATGCCCTATTTTCGGCCCTGCTGTCCCCTTATGAGTTTTTAATATTCCCTAAATCTAAAATGTTCAATCATGTATATTTAAATGAAAAAATATTCTTGTGTTCTTATATTTCTATCAATATGTTTTGCCATCCACAGGATGGCATTGGATCAGTTCCAGTCTTTGAGGTTTTCTCAGAATCATTATACAAAATACATGCAACTAATGCCTTAAGGCCAGTGTTGGGCAAGTTACTTCCAAAATGTAAAGCATTATAGATTACTAGTTACTGTCATTTGAGAGTGATTAGTTATATTACAATATTACTGTGTCTGAATTGCAATGCTTTACACTACTTTTGCGTTACTCTTGAGTTACTTTCACTGCTATTAATGGCCGCATTATTCTGATAGTAAAATGTTCCTACATAGGTGGGTTCTAGTCTTAGTAGTTTGCACCCTCCCTACAATCTCAACCACTGGATTCCAGAAACAGGAAATAATGTTACTCTTTTACTCATGGATTTATTTTTCTGCTGCTGAAATGTTTCTCGGTGTTGGTGAATTATTAAAAAACAAAACACCCTTTAATTTCGGATTAAAATGTGTCATAACGTGCGTTACTGATATTGTAACGGGTAGGCCTAATATTACCGATTTTCTTTTAGGGTTGACAGTGCCATGGTGATCCCTCACCTTCTTCTCTGGGCTGTCTACTGGCCTCCAGTTGTTGCTCTTGATTTGCTGCAGCTGGTCAAACTTCACGGTGACGTCGTCAATGGAGAGTTGCAGTAGGTCCCAGAACCCAGCCAGGTCCTGAGAGGTGGGCCGCGGCATGGCACTGGGATCCTGAGAGGGATGCACGTGAAAGGAGTTACAGCAAAGATAACATTAACGTCTGTGATGACATTAAGAGCCAAATTGTTGGTTCAGTGCCCGTAGCCCAGATAATAAGCACATATTCAGACAAAATAGTCATGACCAAACTAGTTGTTGTAGTTCACCTTAGATCCACTAGATGTCCTACTCAAAACAGGATTCAGTGCCGGTTTTGGGGGATTTGGTTGAAATGGGGGATAAAAACTTACGATGGTGACCAATCATGTTGTAATTCTATGAATGAGCTCAGAAATAATAAAGTGCCTTTGTTAGTTCAGGCCTTTCATCACTTGATTTCTGTCAGATTGAGTAGCGCCTGCATTGTCTCTGCAACAGGCCTGCAGTTGCCGCAGATTTTAATGAGTCAGGAGATTGTGTGCTAATACTTGTTAATAATAGAATTTTGAGGTCACTGTAAATATATAAGTCCAAATCTTTCTGTAATGTTTTGAGCTGTTTTCCATTGATTTAGTCATCCTGGCTCCACATGTTCATTTATTATAAACCCAAAAAAGTCTACATTTCTGCTTGCAGACGTAAGGATTACAGATATGAACAGAGATACTTGAAAAGAAAACACACAAGCTGTTTTGTTACTATAATACACTAACACATAGGAACGCAATCAGTAAATGCTGAGTATGGTTATTCAATATATGAACTATGTATGTGTATGACATGATTAATTCAACTGGAAATGAGTTCTCTGAACAGAGCCAACACGTTGCTATCGCTGGACTGATCTATGGTATAACACTGCTGTGAAGGACAGCATTGTATCAACAATGGTCTCATCATACAGGGAGTTCATTACACACCACACTGTACAATTTATTCAGGACATTTAATACAATATGGTGCTATTAAATATCAAGGCCACGGGCTTGCTTTCTGTATTTAAGAGGCAATGTATAATACATGAATGACTGAATTTCTTTCCACGATGACTAAGAAATCAAGTACTGAGGAAAGCTATTCATGTGTTCCAAGATAAATGTTATAAACCTTTCAGACCTCTGGGTGGGCTTCAATAGGCTTCAGTAGTATTTGTCAGATTTACACTGATCTGTTCCTCTGCACCTACTGTATGTTGTTGTCATACTGTTTTAACAAGAATTAAATCAAAGAGATGCAACATGGTATTTGATTTTGATTTTAAACATTCATGATCCCATAAAAGCAAACTGTTGGGGCCCCTACCGGTGGCGTTTGTTTAGTAACCTCGCCACCAGTGGCGTTTTGCACAGCTGTTGGGTTTACTGGTTGACATGGATAAAATCACTGACTTCGGTTTAGGCCAAGTGGGAACCTCTGGGTCTGAATTTTGAAGCCATGAAGAAGTAACTTAATCCTGCATTCTATCTAACGGCCAGCAGGGGGCTACTCCTTTGTTTGCAAAAAGAAGTCTGGTTCTATTAGAAATAATAGTAAAACAACCGTTTTCACCTGATTTATTTCCTCAGTAAACACTTTCCTAATGAGTTTGTGGTCTAATGCATAAGTTTCAAGTGTTCTTCAATACCGCACGATGTTCATTTATTAAATTATGGTCCCATTTAGAGGAAAATAGACGATAAAGAAGCGTATGCTTTAGGGCGGGACCCTGTGATTGACAAGTTGCTACCATGGCGAGCTGTCAATCAGACTAGATCAACTCATATCCACGCACTGTGTAAATTTAACCAGCGCCGTTGAAAAAGCTTATTAGGAGTCGGCTGTTCATTTTCCTGGTAAGTACGTTTTGTTTTAAGCCTGTTTTTAGCTAGCCAAAATTAGCAGCTACTTACGGTTAAAATCACAGCTAATGTGAATTACAGCTGCAGCTAGCTAACCAAGCTTGCTAGTGCCACCATTGCGTCCAAATATGGTCTTGACCGGTGCCGGTGGTTGCAAAAAATCAACATGGCGGCGGCCTATCGGCCAACCTCGCTTCAGGACGGTAGTCCACAAAACAATGGGTGACGTCACGGTGACAACGTCCGCTTCTAGACTCTTGTCTCCTTTAAGACTAATAGTTAGCTAGCTAAAGCTAACGAAGCTAATGCCACTATGTAACTTCATTAAAAAAAGATCAGTCTTGTTTCACACGGGAACCGTCCCAGTCTCCGGGGTAAAAAGCGGCAACCTTACTATCCAGCACACCCTACCCACCACACCCATCACCGAAACATAAATTTCTATTTATTATAATACCTGACCGCCTTTGTTGTGTGTTGGCGTTGTACAGCCACTAGAGGTCGCTGCCACAATAAACTTAAGCATGAGTTGTAATTTTGTGTGGCTAAAACGACCTATATGGTCGCTTCTCTGTGGAGGACAGGCTCATCACGTTAGGCAAGCTGGGAAGATATCACACTTCTGTTATCTGTAATTACCAGGAGAGTGCCTTAGCACTTTATCAGCTTTATGCTGACCCCTGAACTTGTGATGTTCTGTAAACTGTCTCAGAAGTCTTAATAAGGCTTCAAATATCCAGAGCTGGGAAGATTTAGGAGGAGTCAGTGATTTTTAAGCCCTGGCAGTGTCAGTGTGTGCTTTTAATCCTGGAGCTCCTCCCAGAGAAGAGCTCCATGCACACTGTTTGTCTTTCTTTTAAAGCATTTTTAAGTCAATTTTTATGAAAGTTGATCCAGGAGGTAGAGAGAAACAAGCTGATAAAAGACAAGTAGACAGCTCTTTAAGCTTCCAATTTGGGGGCATCTATTTAACAAATAAAGACAAAGTATGAAATGAATATTGTTCCATGTGCATTCATCAAGTGAGGAAATGCTTTTTCTAAGTTGTTAAGTTACCTAAGCCCTTTGCTGCGTGTTGTCCCCTCTCATTCCCCATTTCCAGATGCTATCCACTGTCCAAGCTCTCTCAAATAAAGGAACACAAATGCCCCAAAAATATCTTTAAAGTTAACATCTATAATACGGCATTTTTCGGTGGTACAAAGCACTTGACTTGGTCTAAAAGTCTGGTTTACTGTATGTAATCACCATACACTTCCCACCTGAATGAATGACTATTTCTGCTGCACAATGCAAGAATAGCAACACTATCTATCATAACTCAGCACCAACTTCATTTGAAATATTGGGTACTTGGCTTGGATCAATAAAATGAGTTGTGAACAGTGCAAAAAAAAAAAAAAATGTTGCAGAAATCCCTGACCCTGTGTGTGTTCCTACAGTGGATGAGCAACAGAGTGGCTGGTGCCTGAATACTGAGGTATATTTTACTGTAAACCCAGGTTTGGCCCTGTTCTTCTCTTCTCAGGACAAAGCTGCATCACTGAAAATACACCCATCCATGCTCATATATTGTTCATTTCAAAACGTTCAGGTGAATGCGCTAGATTGCTATCGATTCTCAGTGTTGTAGCTTTCCGCAATCAATGATATTTGGGGAGTTTTGATTCAGTTAGTTAGTTAGTGCCGGCTAAAGCATTAAATGTGTATTGAAGGTTGTTGGTGGAGGAGTGTGGAAATGTTTCTAATGACAAACGTTAATTTCACAGCACATCCAGTGTTTTTAGACTCTTGTGCTTTGTTCACTCTGCAGCTGCATCACTCGTTTTTCTTCATTCACTTATAGTTAAAACATTTTTAATGGATTCTCATAATGTAAATTCTGACCTGGAGCTTCTTTACACCCTTTTCCTTTTGTTGTATGCTTTACAATTCATGGATAATCATAAACAATTTATGTAGAACAACAGAAAGATGCACTGTCCCGTATTGTCAGTGATTATGTGTAATTATGTAGACGTGATTGTGAGAGTATTGGCAATAGTATTGTTTCTGTGGTTTCCTTTGTTGTTATTGATATATATAAAAGATAATCTGATAATATTTAAGTATAACCCCCCCCCTAACATTTTCTAAAATCACGTAAGACAGTTGACATACAGTAATTATAACCACATCACAATTTAGCCAAACTAGGGTTAGCATGGAGGACAATGAAAAATATAGTTAGGAAGACAAATTTATTCATACAAATCTTAGAACACACACGCAGCCTTGTGGCACTATTGTTGTGTGGACCTGTCATTGACATAATGCATTCCCTAGTCCCTTCCCCTAACCCTAACCTTAACCTAATTCTAACCTGAATCGTAAAAAAACAAGTCTTAACCCTCAAAAAGACCTTTAAACTTGTGGGTCTCCAGCATTGTAGTCCCCACAAAGCTGTTGGACCCCACAGGTATTGTGGAATCCTGTTTTTTTCTTACACACACACACACACACACACACACACACACTCTATTTGATAGTTGTCTTACCAGGTTTTGCTGACACAGCCAGTAGAATTGCTGGAATTTCTGAGACATGAGCAGCTGCGCGCTTCCCACTGCACTTCGGATTTTGCCTAGAACTGAAACACACACACAAACAAACTGTGTACTGCATATCAAGTAAAACACATAAACTGCAGTGCCATACATTCAGTACAGTACATTTAAAAAATATCCATCTTTCAATCTGCCTGCACAGTCAGACATGTATGAAGTGTTCAGCACAACACTCACTTTCCTCTGACAGGTCATTCTCTTCAGCTTCTGCTTCCATCTCCTTACACCAGCCCTCCATCTTCTTAGTCTCCGTGTGGAGCAGTTGCATGAACCAGCTCCCATCCCTCCTCAGGGACGGGGACGCCCTGCCTGACTCGCCCGACGAGACCGCGCTCTCCCGTGGGGAGGGGGGTTCCAGCTGCCAGGTGGTCTCGCTGGTGGTCTCCCTGGGACTGGGGGGTTCAGTAGGGGTACGGTAATCCTCACGGTAGCTGAAGAGCCCCTGTGTACGTACAGTTCGCACCGCCCCGTACTGGGTGGGCGTGCTGGGCTCTGAGTGACGCTGGAAGCCCCCTCCGAACTGCAGGCCTTTGTCCTCCATGAGAGGGAAGCCCTCCAACTCCATGTCAGCCTGCACAGCTGCAGTCACACTGTTGGAGCGTTTGAACCTGCCCTGTCTGAGGTAGAAAGACAGATGAATGCACACACAGGCTGCAGTGGCAAATAATGGCAAAGACAATGCACATAATAGTGAGCCTTTAAAATTGCGGTTTTCTAATGAGCTTAAAATCCCAGAACCATTATCTCACCCCTTCTTGTTGTCCTCCACCTGGATCCCAACAGAGTGGTACTCCCGCGAGCCTTTGCTTTCAGATTCAGAGTCCGTGGCTGCTTCCACCTAATGCGAAGAAATGATATGAACCAAAAGTGTTTCTCATTATGTGAGCTAGCATTCCCCTTTGCTTCTGGGTTTATTGGTTTGGGACTGCACAGAGCACCTGAACTGTACACAGCTTGTCAGAAAGTAAACATTGTATGATTTATGGACGCAGCAAAGGCAGCAAGACTGAAGAGGTTCCCTAGGTTTTTGCTAGGTTTCTACTGAAATTATTCTGAAACTTTAAGGAGATGTGCATTATATTCCACACTATATACTGTGTTGAAAATGCCACTTTCACTGGAGCACCCCATATGTAATTCAGGTCATAGGATTGATCACAAATATACAGCTGCCTTCATGAAGCAAAAAAAGGAAGGTATTGAGTATTTTGCTGTGCTATACTTTTTAATTACAAAACAGTTTTCCCTAGAGGTAGGACACTGTTAGGTTAAATCTGCACTAATCAATATGTTTACATGAACAATAGGTCAAATGACTCTGTGTAATGGGAAGGTGCACACTTGTAATAATGAACCGACAGAGAGTTTTCACCTGACTCTGCAGTTGCCTTCAGCTTTACTGAGCTTTTGAGCGTCTTTCAGCTCATTGTTTAGGTTTTACACACACCCCTCTAATCAGCATCCTTTCTGTACACATGCGGTGCTTTTAGTGATAAATCTCCTGACTCTATTGTACAGTACCTGCCCAGCACCAAAACATGAGACAGACAAAGTTAGCAACTAGCTGCTGTTGTAAAAGCCTTTAGTAGATATTTTTCTCAAAAGTTGGTTTAGACCAAACTAAATCTAAAAGCTGAGTAAATATACGACCTATTCATCAGGTGACCAGAAACATGACTTCAAATTAAAGCGTGTCCGTGTCTGCTCACTGTTTCCTAGCAGGTTAGCCACACCGACTTTATATAGTGATAATACACAAAAAACTGGTAAAATTCTCAATACTTAAAGTTAGGTAGTGTGGATTGGTCTTTGTCAAGTATTCAAAGCTGTGTGACCATAGTTACACAGTGACAGATGGGGCAACATTAGTGCATATTATGGGATGGGACAGAAGAGTGACTGATGATGATCCTGCCTGCCCCTGCATGGCTGCAATCCTGATCCATCCGCCCAGGCTCAGAGACTCTTTATCGCTGCCTGCACCTCTCCCCGGAGCCCCACGTTTTACCGGCTTTATGGAAGTCCTGTCAGAGCTCACCATTTTTGCTATGCTTTTCTATCTGTCACCTTCTCCTTGTTTCTCCTGTTGCTCATCTCTTTCTTGTTTAATTTCTTTGCTTCGACTTGGCTCTTTGTCTAGCATTCACAGTTTCTGCTGGCTTACTGTCACTGTCATCTGTTTCTTTCTTTTGCTGTCTCTTAAAACTGTCTTTGTCTTTTGTGTCATTTCGGTATTTCTTCTTTTGTGCCCGCTGAGCCTATTTTCATTGTGATTGTGCCAGAAATGGTCTGCGAATCAAAAGTTTGATGGTACAGAGTGGCCAGACATACAGAGAGAGAAGTAGGGTCACTGTCCAATACTTTGGTTCAAGTCCAAACTGACATTCTCATCAGCCTCAAGTGTACTTTGTGCTTGGTGCTAATTAAATGTTAGCATGCTAACACCCTAAACTAAGATGGAGAACATGTTGAACCTGCTACACATCAGCATGTTAGCACTGCTGAGCCCAAGTACAGCTTCAAAGAGCTGCTAGTGTGGCTAAAATATAAATTTGTGTATATTCCTGTACAGCCAGGATTATCATCCTTGCCTTTTCCACCAGGATGATTGCCTGAGCCATCCAGAAATGTCCATATAAGCCCTTAAGAGCGTCTGACAATCATAAATCTTCAGCTCAATGCAGTGTTATGACTATGAGATTGAGTCACAGGCTCTGGTTCAAAATAAGGCGTGCCCCTGTTGTGAGGAAATGTCAGTCCTACCTTTGGTATGGAGTGGTCAGTATTAAAGCTGGGGAGTGACAATTTTGGAGAGCCTTTTTATATTCTGTCAGGCCATTTGGGAGATGCTGTTAGTGGATAGGAAATGAGTGTTGAGCAGCTTGCTGAGGTGACCTCCATTACTTTGCGTTAGAAGCTGGGCAAAGTCCACCTCATGAAAAGAGAATGAGTCTCATGTCCGTGATGGATGAGGACTGAAGGAAGACTGAACATTGAGGAGGCTGTGAGATTTATGTCCAATAGGCTTACCTACCCTGCACATGTTTTTTGTACATAGAGATACACCGGTGTGCACACATATAAACACGCACTGCATCAGTAATCACAGTCAGCACAGGTGGGGAAACTGAGCATCAGCAAAAAGCTCAACAGAGTCACTGTGTCTTTCATCCAAAACACACAAACACCACCTGGTGACTCTTCCCAGCCAATGTGTTTAAGGTTAAAAGCTTTGACTTCCTATTCTGTACGACCTCATTATGGCTCCAATTAAAACTACATTTGTAAATAAATCAATCAGTACTTTAGAACACAAACATGTCTTTGCGTAGGGTAGCAAAAGGTTATCTAAGGCGACAATAAAGTGGTCCTTGTGGACTACAGGAAGTCAAAACAACATTTGTCCACAAGGTCAAAGAAGGGGTGTCAAAAAGTAAATGGCAAATTATTAGAGAGGCAGGCTAATTTAGGTGAATTATGCTTTTTATGTCAATGCAACTGAAGCTGTCTGCAATATAGATAAATCTGCATCCTGCTGCAACACATTTTAAGCAACAATATCCCCTTTAAGTTTTATATAGCAGCCAAGGAATGGAAAGCAAAGGCAACATTTTTTTGAATATCACAGTGATGGTTGCCCTGGTCTAATAATTCTGCCACCAGATGGCTTTTTAGAATTTCAGGAATACTGAGATCATGAGTTGGATTTTTTAATGAGTTGGATTTTAACATCAGTAATGTTTTTGTTGTGTTTAAATGGAGCAGATCAAACAAAAAAATCCACCATATGTAAGTTTTTAACCTTTACTGCACCTGCACGCATCACTGAAGCCAATATAAATATCGGTTGCTCTCACTCATACACATTTAATTTCTCCCTGGCTACTCGTTCCTTAAATTCACCTTCACTTCTGCTTTTTAAAAGTGTGTGACTGGTATGGTGATGAGTATGTGAGGAAGTCATACAATTGAGTGAAGATGAATCAGTGTTTTGCATGTGAGCGAGTGAGTCACTATGTTTACATGAGACGGATAATTAATGTAACCTGGTTTCTATGAAACCCGCAATTACATTCAACTGAGTTCTCCCCCAACACCTACTATATTTTTGAAACAGGCTTATTTAAACATATTTGTTTTTCTTTCAGCTTTAATTGGATTTAAGTGTTGTGGATTCTTGATTGTTTTAATTATTTAGGGGAGGGGCTAAGTTTAAGTGAAGCTAATCAAATCTTCTCTGAGGACAGGCAAACAACTCATTTGTAAAGCTTGGGGTGGATGACCATAGTACAAACTTAATCAAAGTTTGAATCTAGTGACCATTAAAATATCATTATTCACATACAATTTTAAGACATAAAATGCAGATATCTTAGCTGTGCAAATATTTCCAGGCCTGCCAATGTGACTTTACAAAGACATTTCTGTTTTACACACACACACACACACACACACACACACACACACACACACACACACACACACACGTATAACTGTACTGGACTAACTTTTTGGTCAGTAATCAGGTCAGATCACGTTCCTTGTTTACATGATGTTTTATGAATCATGTTTTTGCCGACAGTAACCAGGTTACTTTAACACACTGAATTCAGGATACATTACAGTAAATCATTTTAATAGGCTTTAATAGGAATTTACACATTAAACTGAAATGTAATGTCTGGGTAAATGTTGCTGCTGGATATTCTCTAAGTTTGGATGTGATGCAACGCAGGATCAGTCGACTTTGAAGGCATTTATTTGTAGGCTGACTCTCTGATGGCAAAATCTGACAACCAGCTGTATTTGGGTGTTAGACCGATCTCCAAAGGACATTCTTAATATCACCTGAAATAACCCCACAGCAAATTACCCTTTAAGGTGTGCTTGATTAATTTTTGCAAGAAACTGGAACAGAACCCAACGACATTTAAACGCTTCCAGAATGAGATTAATGAAGTGGGATTTTTTTCTTCAAATATTTGAAAGGTCTTAAAGTTCAACTTTGCCCTGGACTAAGCAAATTGGACAGTCAGCAGACAAGGGAGTGAGCGTGTGAATGTATAGATTTATGTGTGGGAAAGAGAATAAATATTGGCATGAAATACTAAGTATACGGGGAAAGACTAATTGAAGAAAGTAAATGTGGACGAGGGGAAATTATGATTAAGAGGAGTTGAGGCTTAAGAACAGTATATGAACCAAGAAGAATACAGGGAAGAACATTACTACTCGCTATGTACAGAGCAAGAGAAGATATTGACAATGACTTTCAAATTCAATGTTCTCAAATTCACATATTAACTTTATTCTGCTTTGAGCCCTGCGATGGACTGGCGACCTGTCCAGGTGTACCCCGCCTTTTGCACGATGTCAGCTGGGATTGGCTCCAGCCCCCCCGCGACCCTGTACGCAGAATAAGCGGTTGATGATGGATGGATGGATGGATGGATTCTGTTTTGATTAAATGCTATAAATGGCCCTGAGGGAGGGGCGGATTGGCCATCGGGACGTTCGGGAACATTCCCAAACATTGGCACAAGAGGCAGCTAAATGCGCCAAATGAACCGACCTCTTCCTTGGTGGAAAGATGATGTGGCAGGCGCAGGTGAGGCAGGAACCAGCACAGAGACAGGTACACGATAAGTAATGCATTTATTATATACCTAAATGATTTATATATGCATTTATGTATAGGCATATAGGCTATATTATATATATTATAAACAACAATGTGTTATCACACAAAGACAACTATAAGTGAGGACTGTCTTTGCATTTATATTAGCTGTTAAGGGTCAGGTGATGCAGAGGGACAGAGTGATAATGACCCCAGTCATGTTGATGAGGAGGGAGAGAAGGAACAGGAGGAGCTGCAAGAGAAGGAAGAGCAGCAGGAGGAGGATGAGGAGGTCAATGGAACCAGCCAAAACAGTGACAGGTACAGGGGCAGTGTGCAGGACTGGGTAGGCAATCATATTACTTATTACAGCACAGGGGAAGCTGAGCCAGGGATAGGCCTACTCAGAGCTGAAGATGAGGGATTTGATTTTTATGCACACACATACACACGCTGCTCTATTTTATGGGACTGCATTGTTTTGATTATGTTTAAGTATTTTAGCACTCTGACTGACTCAGGCTTGCCTGACTTGGTCTTGTTCAGTGCAGTGGTGCCTTGCTAATACAAACTGAGGTGGCAGGTGTCATCCTAAAGTTTCTTGAAAGTCTTAAATAATCTGATTGACTGTATACAACAAAAACACTAATATGTATTAAAATAACTGCAAACAAAACTTCTCCGAGCCCCCAAAGGGCGCTCGTATAAAAGGCCTCTCCTGTCCCAGTACCTGCCCTGAGGTGATGGTGTGAGCTGAAACAGTTTCCTCATTCTTTGTTCTGCAGCAGACCTGCAACCTTTAGACTGCAACAGGAGATCAGCAACGCAAGAACCTCAACTAGTATCAGAGAATGAGGCTGACAAAGCCAAGATAAGATCACATAGAGTCGGAGGTGGAGAGAGACAAAGAGAAAATGAAAGAAAAAGGAAGAAAAATCCAGAGAAGGGGAGAGGGAGCGTGAGGAGAGAAGAGAAATAGAAATATAGTAAGTGGAGGGGGAGTGAATGAACCACAGAGTGAACTACCATTCACTAAAACCTGCTCCAGCATGAGTTGAATCTTAATTGATGGGTTGCGGTAAGATGACTCACTCTTGCTATTTTTAGCTTCTTTAAAAAGAGCAACATTTCTGAGATGAGTGTATATGTGAGTTGTAAGAATTTTAGTACTCATTTGATACTATGTGAGATGTCTTCCTTATACATACTGAGAGACAAGACTAACCTGTATCCCTATAGAGGATCGAGGTGTCTTCAAGTACTCCTCTGCCTTGGACACCAGGATGGCCTTGTCACAGGTGAGCACCGAGCTGTGGCTGTCTGTGGACGGGTGTCTTTTTCCAGCCATGACTCCGGCTGCCTCCATGGCTATAGTCACAGCCTTGGCACTGTCCAGGCTGTCGTTAGAGTTGTAGAGGGCCCTGCCTGGGCCCAGTCCAAGGCTGAGGCCTTCAGGGGCCCACATCCCACCATGAGGGTGCCTCCCCTCGTGGTAGGCGTCCTGGGTGGACTCAGTGCTGCTCTGGGCCGTGATGGAGATGAGGGGTTTGGAGGTGGTGCGAGGCGGGACCGGAGGAGGGGTCTTCTTGTAGTTGGGTGTGTAAGTGATGGCTATAAAAAGTGGGAAAGACAGAATGATTTAAAAAGTCATATAAAAATACTTACACTAATAATATATTCAGTGTGTATTGCTGCCATTATAGAATTCTATAAATGCATTTACATCAAAGTGAATTCTTGTGATTAAACAAATTATTATTATTATTATTATTTTTATATCATTTGTGAAGTTTACCTGATTTAGCCTATAAGAATGTAATGTAAGTTCATTCCCTAAAATTATTAAAGACCTATTCTACGTAAAAGAGGAAAAAATTATCTTGTATTGTTTAGTTTGTTTAACAAACCTACTCTACTCTACCCTTATCACACTACTGATAAAGCTACTGGGTCTTACCACACTGTTCTAAGCCTGCTTTTGTCCAAAGTATCAAATATTTATTTCACTGCAGCATGGTACATGGTATGTTTGTGACTGTCGACAACATAATATCTCAAGAACAATATATGGCAAAAAATTAAGCACAAGCCATATATGCTCAGCCATTTGTTATATGGCAACAAGCAATTAAGGACAATAATTTCCAATGTATGTAATGTATTCCAATTCATATCATTGCTTAATTAACTTACTTTTATTACTTAATGACCTCATTAGTATATGAGGTGAGTTAATATATCATTACGATTAAAATGGGACATCAGGCAGCGGGTTGCTTAATATCTATAAGCATAAGTTATGTTAAACTTTGTTAGTTCTTGTAATTTTCTGTTGTTGTTGATCATCAAGCTCCTAGCTGAGTGAGTTCTTTCTGTTCAAGATGTGTGTTTGCATGAATCTTTCTTTTCTTTTTTAAAATTTTTAGTCAATTGAGTAACATAAAATATCAAGACCTCTTTGATAAAAGACACTCATCAGACATGATGGTGGGGTAAAAGCAGAGACGTAATCAACAGTATAGTATATGCGGAGGATCCTGGTGAGGAGGTATTGCTCAAGGAAGCTTGACTACTCTCATCTTCTTATTCTGTCCATTTCATGACAGAAAGGGTGGGGGGTGGATTACTTTCTTTCAAGTGGAAATGAGAATGTGGACTTAATCCACAGAGAGATGGACTGAGGAATGGGTCATGAATGCCTTTTAAGCTTTGATGTCTTTTTATTTTCGAGCAAGGCTTTAGGAGAAAAGCTAACTCAGTGTTGTTACAGACTGAAACATCTGAAGCACGAGGTACGTTTAGTGTGTTCTGATCAAAGCTGAGGGTGTGCCAGAGGTACCTCGGAGCCAAGAACAGAAGAAAGAGAGAGGGCAAAGAGGAAGAACACTGAGTCACGCTGCAGGTTAAGTTATGGGTTATCGTTTTCCTTGACAAAGAGGCAAACCGTGTTGAACTCTGTTTCTGTTCCTGGCTTACAAATGTTTACATCACACAAAGCAATTAAGAAAGTCCTTATGAGACCAGAATCTGATCTATTTTGAGTTCTAATGAGCCTCACCCCCCACTCAGTCCCCCCAAAGTTGTGGCGTAGAATTAATAGCATGTCACCCTAATTATATTGTAGCCTGAACAACACCATTACAGAACAAACATTCATTGTTGTCTGAAACCAGGGAAATATCTTCTTTTTGTTCACAACCCCTTTTAAAGAGAGCATCATTCTGGCGAGAATAAATCCCAGGACTTCACCTCAAACCTGCAACACCTTTTGGCGTCTTTCTTGCCCATATCGGCTGTGTTTATAAATAGCTAGAGACGTCTGGTCCATGAAGAGCGTTCTGCTCCGGGGGCTTAATGACTCCTGCTGCTGTCCATTCACAAAATTAACTTCTCATGGATGAAGAGATGCATTAGTGAAGAACAAGGAAGATGGGAGAGAGAGAGAGAGAGTGAGCGAGAGAAAGAAAAGGGACGTAGAGGTAAGAGAGAGAACAGGGGCAGACTGGATCTGTGCAGACAGGAAGGGAGGGTGGGAGAGAGGGCTTGTGTGTGTGATAGAGGATAAATCAGGGAGTGAGGGGAGATCAAGGGAGGAAAGAGATGACCCATTCAGGGGGCATGATTCAGCAGGAGGACCAAAATAGAGCCATTATTAGCCAGCCAGTCGTGCAAAGGGGAGTCATACTTCTTGCTCCCATCTTGGCAGTGGCAGTATTACTCAGCATTTAGATTTCATCAGAAGAGAACACAGCCAGTGCACACTCACTCACTCACCTGCTTGCAGCAAAACTGAACAATGTTCTGTTCTATGTACACCACTGCAGCATCAACTAAATGATTCACAATGATCGTACAGAAATATGAAAATAAAGTGTGGAAGTGTGCAAGACCCAGACTGAAAACCTTAAGTGTGAAGGACACAGATTAAGCGTATCAATTATAATATTTAACTAAACATCATGGTTTACACCTTGCATAGACTGTCAGCAAAGAAGTGAAATGGTCAACCAAGGATGGATTATCAACCAGGCAAGTTGGGTAACTGCTCCTGGATCCCAGATCCCCAGACCTCCAAAAGTCCCTGGTTCACTGTGTTTTCACAGTGGTAGTGTGTACAGTAATTTAATAAATTACAAATTTGGCAAGGAATTTGCACCACTATAAGAAAAATCCAGATTATATTTTAGTTTATGTCACTGGTTCTCAAATTGGCAGCGGAGTGCATTATAGTTCAATGAATTTGGCTGATAAGATTTCCTTCCTTCATTCATTAATTCATGAAGGAACAAAAGCCAAATGAGCATTGCTACTGAGATTCAGGTTAGCAAGACTTATTCAGACAGTAAAATGACATGTAAAGTAAAAGATGGTCAGACTTTGGACAAGAAAGCAAAGAAAAAAAACTGTTAGTCAAATTTGAAATATGACAAAAACGTCCTTAATTAAATTCAGTCAGCCAACTAAAATAGATAATGTGAATGTAGAATATGTACAGCTTTAGATATTTAGTGTATAGGCTCTGACCTGGTCTCTCCCCACTCCCTGCAGTGATGAACTTGGTGTTTACTTGTGGGAGTAACCAGGTTAGACGAAAACTTACATAAGATATTTTTTGGATTCCAAAGGGGGCTTGACAGAAATAGTTTGATAACCAGTGGTTAATATTGTACTCATATGGTGCATTCAATATTTTTATAGGCATTATTCCCAAATAAGGTGGCATTTACTCAAACAGCCTAAAACCCATGCAGAAAACCTGTAGTGATGTAGTACTGTAGTACCACAGAATAACTTGTCACATGCAAGAATAAGATAAACACAGCCATTTAGCATCTAAACAATCAATAATAAATATGTATTTATAAACCTTTCCATGACATCAAGATAAGCAAAAGGTGCGGGTGACGTTTCAGGAAACAGTATGTACAGTGAGTACAGTCCAAAAAAGGTATGTCAATGACAGAGGCATCTTTAGAGGCAGCTAAATGTATTCAGTGTGAATACTCCATTTAATCTCCCTCTCTCCCTCTCACACACACATACAACAACTACCACTGTGCCAGTGAGGCTGATTAACGTGAGACACAAAGGCAGTGATTCAACCACTCCATCTCTGTTAGGACCTCTCTATCTATCAGAACTGGCTTGTATGCTAACATGGGGGTGGGGAAGGGGGGAGTTGAATGACACGTCGTTAAGAGTCTTTCTTCCCGTTTGGATTTATCACTGTAAAAGAAATGCAGCAGTTTGTTTTGCAGCAGGCTTTTAAGGATATGTAAATGATCTGGAGGGAGGGAGGGAGGGAGAGGAAGATGGATAGTCAACTCCATTATTGGCGCTGTCAGAAGTGTTGCAGACAGAAACAATAAAGAAATTAATATAGAAATAGGAAACAATAGATGACAAAAACCAGACTGGGTGAGTCATTACTCAAACTTAGTTAACCAACTCTGGATGGTTTGCAAAAGTTTAAAGATGTGCTGAGCATTGTGATGAATCAGTGAGAACAAAAACGCTGTTAGCAACAAATAAAAACACCCCTGTGGCAGTAAATATAGTCATTTCATGGCCAGGTCCTCTTGATCTGTGGATCAAGGACGTTCTTTTGCTTGCCTGTAATGCCTCAGATGTCGCCCTGCTGTTCATGAAAGTCACACTGCAGAGTCTGTCTTTCTGTAATGGCTGCTGCAGTCAGTAAAGGAGACACTCCCCTGCTGTTGCTATTGGTGGCACAATGAAAAGCATCTGCATGTCACCAGTTAGATGCATGTCACTGTGGTCCTATCCTCTCCCTTCATGAACATATTTGTCGACTAGATGGATTCCTAAAATGCACAATGGAGGCTAATAATAAAAACATCTGTGTGTGTGTATGCATTTGTGTGCTCATCTGATATTGAAGACTTTGGGATGGTGGGGTGTTGAAAGCCAGGTTTCAGAAAGTGATGCTTTCATAAATATGTCAAGCAACACAGCGCTGTGTGGAGGTGGCCGTTGTTGGCATTCAGCTGCAGGTAAGAGAGGTGGGTCAGGTGAGCAGTGCCAGGGAGAGAGAACTGTCAGCTATTGCTTTATCTAATTGTGCTCTCCCTTTAATGCACTAGCGTGCTGGACCTCAGATGCCTGCCTGTTTCACACACACCCATTTAAGAACAGCCAAGGTGGCTATAGAACTGCACATGAAACGGGAAGGGACCAGCACAAGCGAGCCGGGAAGTCAGGAGCTTGGTCTGTGCAGAGGAATATATGCTGGTGAATGTGCGTGTGAGCAAGGGACCATATAAAATGTTTGTGACATAACATACTCCTGTGTCAGTGTCTATGCTGGGGCATCCAGATTAGCAATAGACACCTGCTACGCGGTGAAAGCACTTTTAACAACTGAGCTTTGTCATGACCACAGTCTCTCAAAGGAGGATGATAGTTTAGAGTAAGAGGAACTGCATCCTCCAGTCAACCTAGGTGATATAGTATCAAGTGCTTCATGAAAAATAGTTTTTGTGCTCAAAGAAACCAAGGGGAGGACACTAACTACTGGTCAATTAACATTAAAACAGAGGGATAGTTTTTTTTGTGTGAATGACTGATGTTTTATTTAAGAAACCCCTAATTTAAAATTAGAGCATCACTGCTTGTTCACTGCATGATGACTTGTCTCTTGCCTCTGATTGAAGTCCACATTAGCGTTTTTGGGCTGTGAATGCATGAATAATTGCAGATACTCACTTAAATATATGTGCTTAACAACAATTTTCCACAGGACAACTCATGTTTCATTAAAATAACATCTCTCGCATTGAAATGGAGCAATGGAGGATGCCCCAGGTAGCAGGTTTACCTGGGGTTTGCTGGGGAGTCCGATCAATGCTGCAGGTGGAGGGGAGACAGAACTGGATTCCTGAAAACAAGGGAGTGGGGCGGATATTCAGAAAAGTGGGCATATCTGCCCAAACATAGATAAGTACAATCAGTATACAAGGCATATGCAAAGTGGATCCAGGGAGTTACTGCATGCTATTGAATCCTGCACAGTAAGGATGTATAGCCAAATCAGTCCTTTTGGCAAAATTACAACAAAGTAGAATGAAAGCTGACTCATGTCAAGATCTAGTGAAGTTCTGTGGTTTAGCAGCGATGTGTATGGAAGTACAGTTGCAGATGTTTTGTGATCAATCTACAGTACTGTCCAAAAGCTTTAGGTGTGGACAAATACTGTAGAGTAAGAATGCTTTCAAAAATAGACATGTTAAAAGATTACATTTATCAATTAACTGAACGCAAAGTGAGTGGACAGAAGAAAAATCTAAAACAAATAAATATTTTGTGTGACCCCCTTTGCCTTCACAACAGCATCAGTTCTTCTAGGTACACTTGCACAAAGTCAGGGATTTTGAAGGCATATTGTCAGGTGTATGATTAATAACTTAGGTGCTAACGATCACCCATTCAATATGTAGGTTGAAACAGAATCATGAACTGAAACAGAAAAAGCTGTGTAGAAGGAATACAACTGGATGAGGAACAGCCAAACTCAGCTAACAAGGTGAGGTTGCTTTGTACTTTTGCACAGTACTGTATATTACCAGTCAGGTATGAATGAAGGTACAGTATGATTCTCTCCCTTTGCAAGATTTTGTCTTAAATAAAAAAAGGTCCTGTTAAAGACTAACAACAGATACAACTTCGTGTGTTTTGGTGATAATCCCCATATAACAAGTACTTGGTGAAAATGAACAATTATGATTATGATCATATTTGGCATTGTTCTGCAAAGGTCACCGCCCTGCTGTATGATGTTCACAATAAAAGAAAACAGACTTACACAGAAAACAATCCAGACAATTGCAGTCGAGCAATTCACTCGTCTCGCATGCCATCAAGGTTACTGGCTTACTTGTACAGCCTTTTAATGATATAATAGGAAACCCTGTGTTCTAATAAACACAAGGTCAGTTAGCATGTCTAGTTTTCTCAAAATCTACCGTCAATTAAGCAGGAATTTCACAACAACTACTCATCAGCCTCCGTCTGTTCCAAAGTTCATTGTGGCAAAAGGGCCAGTTATTATATACCAAAATCTTTCATTGCATCTTTCAATCCTGAAGCAGTTTATTTTCAGATACATTATATTTTATGAATAAACATAATGTCACTGAAGTACAGGTTCAATTATATGCTACTTTTATATGACAATTTTGTGAATGGTTAAAAAAAGGTTAAACATGGAAGGGGTCTAGGGAGGAAAGGAGTAGTGCCTTTCATGCCAGTAAAATTAGCAAAATGAATACAACAGTACAACCTAATTAACTTTCCACCCCTCTGAAAACCTTTCAGATTCAGTCAATTTAGCAAACTTGCTCTGCACATGTTCAATTCAAAACAACACATAGGAAAATCCTTTTTCTGGCAGCTCACTAATGTTCAGCTGAAGGATTCTTTTTGTTCCAGCGCACTTTATTAGAGCACAGACTTCAGTGGGCGATTCCATATAGAGCCCATTAATTGGACAGATAGCACAGATACATCTTGTGATTTGCCTGGCTTTTTAGCTGTTCATTGCTGGTAACAGAATTCTGCGTCTTCTGTGGTATGTAGGCTCCTTTCATTGCACCGAATATCAAAATGAAACTATGAATAGAACCAGATACTTACAATGAGGCACTGTATATGAAATGCACAAAATATTGAGGCCATCTGTCATGCACCATTACAACATCATTTTCATCATTCAGTGTCACACCTGACATATATAAAAAGCCACACAATGTACACCTCTTTTCAGGAAGGAATACAATTCAACATGTCATTACACTTATGTCCCAGTTGTATTACATTCTCAGTCTTTGATTCCTGAGCATTAAGATGATATCTTACAGCAAAAAATACAATATCACCTCTCAACAAGGCCTGCTATAATTATAGTCAGATTATCAGACACATTTAATCACAATTTATTGTGATATATTTTTGAAATAATGTATCCATATACTTATTTTCCAGCAAAGAATGTGTACATGTGCTGTATGTTTGGTAGCAAAGTGTTTGCGCATGTAGGTACCATGAGGTTGTATGTCCATAGAGGCTACATACCATAACTGTACTGGTTATTATATTTGAGCATGAGTGTGCATGACGTGAGTTTTTTCAACAAATTAACAGTACAGTTCTCCATCTCCATCTAAGATTGTGCAAACATCATTTAAGAGCGTCATTTCCTTTTGCTTTATAACTGAGTCCATCCAACAGCTCACATAGTAAACAGTATGTCCTTATAGTTATATGATAACTAACAAGATTGACTTCACTCCACTCCAGAGTGACAATAAACAGAGAGCTCAAAGTAAGTCAAGGTAAGGAAAGTTTCCATCATCATTGCAAGGATTGTCTGGACCTTGTATACTAGGCCACCATGTCCGTAGCCTATAACAGAGCTCCAAAAGAGTCTTTTAAAACAGATGTGTAAAATGTCTTTGATGTAATACACAGACTGAACCAGAACATTCATTACTAGTGTATCCAATGATTTAAAAAAAGGTGCACTTAAATAAGAAGTACTGTCCTGGAAGATAATTCACGTCAGTCGCAATAACAGCTTCAGAAAACTTCATACTGCTTTTAGTATATATATTGTTCAGTAAATATGTCATTGCATTCTTGCAGAATGGGGCAATCCTTGAAATATTTTTTTTTGCTGCTACCAATGCAGTCTTTTTTCCAGGAATATCACTGCATGTTAGTGTATGAGGAAGTCCTTGCTTTGAATGCCAATCATCACATGACATTTAGATCTGCAACTTGCTCTACAGTGCACTGGCAGCTACAAACCATGAACTATAAATACACTTTGAGCTACATTTTGTCTGCTGAGAATGAGGTATGATCTCACAGAGTGAGCGACACATATGTGATTTCTGCACTGTTGTACTCGTATCTCCCGCTCCAGAGCTCCACACTGGCGCTCCTGTGCATTGATTCTCGTCTCTGGCCTCTCTTCTGCCACCTGTACCACAGGAAGGACCTCTCTGAACTGACTGGGGTCTCTTGTTCCCCATGCTCCTGGGATACAGCCATACACTCTAGTGTTTCTGCGATCATATCATCTGGCTCCACGTGTGCCAGGTCCACTGAGGGTATGTCTTCGAGATTTGGTGACGGTGGTTCTGTATCTAGTGGAAGAGGATCTGGAGCTGGACTTGTGGGTCCAAAGTCTATTTCCAGTGACGTATCAGGAGATACTGAACTTGGAGGGGATATTGTGACAGTGACCTGTGTTAGTGAAACTTCATGTAATTCTGAGGCTACATCCTGAGGCATGTGAGCTAAGCGATACTTCATAGCTGGATCCAAACAGATAGATTCTGTTGACTGTGAAGGATCCATGGGGCACAGTGTGGCAGGGTCAACAATGGGTAGGCGTGAACTTGGACAATCTGATTGGTAGAAGGGTGGATCTAAATCCTCCGTATTAGATGGAGAGTCAACACTCAGGTCAAATGGATCTGGTTCAGGGTCCATGAACACTGAGTCAAGATCATCTTGATCAAGGGAAGTCAGCATGACTAAGTCAAAGTGGACGAGATCGGCATGGTAAATAGGGGTGGTATCAAGTGGTTCCGGAAGTGGTGGCCACTCTGAGTCCTGGGACTCTGGTTCAGTGTTAGGTATAGTTTCTGTTGAACTGGAAGCTAAGATTGAGGCCGATATCATTTTCTCTGGAGGAGGGTCAGAAGCATCATCTGGAAGGGTGATAATGGGATCTGGATTTGTGTCACTGTCAGTTGGACTTGCAGGAGAGTATGTGTCAAGGTACTCTGACACCACAATAGATGGACATGTGATGTTCGTCTCTAAATTACATGGTGTAACAGTTTCAAGATCAGGTGTGGGTGCATCACAGACTGAGAATGGGCCTTGACTAATGGGTTCAGATGAGGAAACCATGGGTGGTTTTGGTTCTAGTTCTGTTTGGTCTGAGGGTTCTGGATCTGGATCTAATCCTGAATATGGTAAAGACACAGTAGTAGGTTCTTGAGACACTGGATCTGGCGTGTCCACAGTGACAGGATCTGGAGACTCTGAATCTGACGTGATGTCATAATCATGTTCCTCTGGTGGAGACACAGTGACTACAGGTATGGCATACGGCAACTTTATCATATCTCTTTCAATTAGTTCTGACTCTGGGGGTTTCATGCCATCAGGATGAGATGGTTCAGTATCTAAATGGGACTCATTAGCAGGGTCTATATTCATTAGCTGTGGAGTGATTAACATTTCTTGTTCTACTGTCACTGAATCCTGGGGGCCCTCAAGGGCTGCTTCTGAGAAAAGTGGCACAGTACCACACATGGTGACTGGCTCATTAGTGACCATGTCAGATGTACTCACAATTACATGGTCTGGTTGCTCTGGTTCTGGTTCTGGTTTACCGCTAGAGGGCATAGCAGTCAAGTCAAATGGCTCCGGTTCAAATGCTCTAACCGCGCCTGGAAGTATTGGATCCAAAGAAAGTGGTATGGCACTCTCCACATACATTGACTGTGGACAGGCAAGAATGCTTGGGTCCATAGACAGCTGCTTTGGCAGATTTCGGCGGGCGCCTTTCTTTTCTTCCTTCTCTTCTGGACAATTGACAGCTGCATCTGCAGTGCTTTGGCGGATCAGGACCTTGCTTCTGGCCTGGGTGCCCACAGACACTTTTGAAATCTGGGGTTTCTTCTCTCTAGCTCCCCCAGTGCCTCTGTCTACAGGAGTGGTTCCAAGTCCTCCTGCCCCTACCCCTGCTCCTGCCCCTGCCCCTGCTCCTGCCCCTGCTCCTGCCCCTGTCCCTGTCCCTGTCCCAACCCTTCCGCCTAAACCTACATCAGCTCCAGCAGCCATGGTGGCACCTTGGGGAGACCATGTGTTGTAATGCTGCGTGAAAGTGTTGAAATTACTGTTGAAAGCACGAAGCTCTTTACACAGGTCCCTCCTTAGATCAGCTAGCTCTCGACGCATAGCCGAGACCTCTTCCTTCCACTGCATGCTGATAGCTGCAGCCAAGGTAGCTGACTCTTTGATACTGGCCTGGATGGCTTTTGGTGATGGCCGTTCTGGGGCACTAGATCTGGGGGATCTGAAGAGGCTTGGAGAAACAGGCGGTCCAGACAGGGGTTTGGCTGTAGCCCCCATGTTACCTTGTTGGTAAAGCCTGTCTCTTCTGATGGGGCAGCCTAGATCATCATGAGCCAAAGGGGCCGTGTCTGCCAAATCTTCATGTACACTGGCCTGGTCGGGTAAACAACAGTCTTCCTGCACATAATTTCTGTCTGGAAGACAAATGTAAATACGTATCTGTAATATGGCCACAGGTGTGAGCAGCTGGAGAGAATGTGCTTTTTATTGCCACAAAGCAGTAACATCAAATCATGCACTAAATGCCATGAGTCAAAATAAGATAATAGCAGAAATCTACAACAACTAAATGCTAACCTTATGATTATTGCCCCAATTCACTTGTATACCGTAGATGTGAATTGAAGAATTTTTATTCTAGAATTTTAATAATCTGTAATATGATTATACATTACAGTGTTGAAAACCAGTAGAACGTTGTGAAAGTGCTCCCATTTTGACTCATTTCTGTTAATGGCTTACACTGCCTTCTCAACCTTAATTTGTAGCATGCATTCTTCACATCTTTTCAATGCACAAAGCTGAAACTCCTTGCTCCCGGAACACATCACAGAGAATGGACAATATTTCTAATAAATGAGGTGTAAGAACAATCCTTGCATGCTCTTTTGCTTTCAGTTGAGGTAAAGAAATGTGTACTTTGTGCAATGAAAAGAGGCAAAGATGAGCAAAGCTTCCAAACCATTTCCCATCAATCAGGAAGTATAGTATGAACCCTATTGAAAATGTGAGGTCCAGTTTGATTGATTCGAAGCACCAACTGCCCCATGTCCAAAATAGTGGAGAAATCCATCAGATATCAAACTCTGTATCCTAAGAATGCAAAAAATATTTGAGTTTACTGAGAAAGCAGTGTAAGCAAACATTTATAGGTATGAAAAACTTATTATAAGCACATCTCCAGATGGCCACACCCCTAACCCTCCCTATTATAGTCCAGCTGATGTTGTAACTTCATGAATCTACAGTGGGAAGCGGTAGAATCCACTCAGACCTCTCGTCCAGACACTTTTTCTTCTTTTCTTCCCACATTCTTCATCTGTACAAGGATGTATAATTTCCTCAGTGAATCCAGCAATCATGGGAATTGTTGCAACCACCAGCAGCTTACAATTTATAATCCAGGCTCAGTATCAGAAATAAATGCATGTGTCAGCTGAGTAGGTTTAGATATGTGATATATGAAACTAACCAGTGTGACAGCTCAGTTACAAGTATATTCATTGTCAGTTTTACATTATCCGTTATCCAGGTCTAGACATAATAGTGTGCAGCTCTGTAATGTCATCTCATTGTGTGTAAGCATGAGCTTTGCAATGAGACAAAATAATTTCTGTAAAGTAAACAATCTGTACGCGAACAAATGTCATAGTTTATGCTGTAAGATTTGAGTGTAAACTGGGTTTACAAGTGAACAATGCATACTTTGCATATGGCATTTCTTTGCCCAGTTCACACTAAAGCTGTAAGTATGCTAACAAGTGTCACCATGTGCCGTCATAAAGAAAGTCAGATTTCCAAAAATGTTGTGGAAAAAGCTGTCATGTCCGTATTCTGACCTGATTTTATTCCAGACATTTTCCATTTGTGATTTTCAATAGGGTTCATAGCTTTACTCTCTGATGCATCCATTGGATGAGCAGATGAAGCACTGTATCCAAAATACAGTAGGATGAACTAGCACAGCTCACATGTGGTAGCTACGGTAATCATACGTCCATCAAAAACAATGGAAACATACAAGAGTGATTCATGCAAAGATATGAAGCTGTTTGACAGTATAGCCAGTTTGCACTTAACTATTCTATATTCATCCATTAACACACGTTAATGCCAAATGTAAGCTTTGTTGTCAATTTGTAAGTACAAACAAATATTTCAACATCCAGGAAGTCACACGTTGTATTGCACAAACTAATTTTTATGTCCAGTCGCCCTTACCTGTGGTAGACCTGATGGTGGAGGTGACGGTGGAGGCCATGGGGGGGATGCAGTCATCGTCTTGGGAGTAGCCGGCCTGGATGGCTCGCAGGTAGCTGTGACTCCGGGTTCTGAAGCAGCCAGGCAGGTCCAAAGCTTCCATGGCCTGGGATTCCACTTCACTGAACACTGACTCACACACTGATTCAAACTGGCCATTTATTTCTGTTTCACTCACCTGTGAGAAACAAAAGCCATAAGCATGCTTTCCCCATTGTTAAGAAAGAGATGATATTTCTTTATCTGGAGAAATTAATTGGTTGGTTGTAAAAACTGACATTATGCTCTGTCAATTTCCCTTACAATAAAAATACGGCTTACTGCAAAAATGAACAATGTGATGTTGATTTTCACGAAATAAAGGTCACACGGTGTCAGAGAGGATTTGCTGTTAATGATGACCAGAATAATTTGTGTTTCCTGCTTCAGATGTGTGCGATGCACAGTATCTTGTAATGTCTTTGATGCTGACTTGTTAGAAATGGTTGTTTACTGAGTATAAATTCTTTGATGGTTATCACTCCACTCCCATTTGGCAATATCAAGAATCAAAGATAAACATCTTGTTCTATTGGGATTTGGAATTAGTAGCAGTTCAGTTGAGCTTTTAAAACTCTGAACAATCAATATGCCTCCCTTTCAAGAGGGAGATGATTATCTCAACAACCCATGTTGGAGTCTTTTCATTTATCCAGATAAACAATGTGCAAAGAACTGTCATATAAAATAAGAGTAAGTAAAATTAAGTCAGTACAACAGTATGTATATGGTATACGATAAAAGAGTCGTAGT
This sequence comes from Micropterus dolomieu, assembly GCF_021292245.1. Lineage (NCBI taxonomy): Eukaryota > Metazoa > Chordata > Actinopteri > Centrarchiformes > Centrarchidae > Micropterus > Micropterus dolomieu. The sequence continues at coordinate 19,775,133 of NC_060160.1, forward strand.
GAGAGTGAAAACTATGATTGGCACAGACATGCTCTTTAGCTGATGTTTTAAATTGTATAACTTTATGGTGAAATTATTATTTTATTTAATTTAGCTGGAGATTCCCTGGGACCTCCTCAGGGTCCCTCAGCAGCCACCAGTGTAAGAACCACAGCTCCCCCAGTACAAGGTAAGATTATCTCCTAATTGAAAGGGTGCAGACTCACCTGACTCACTTGGCTAACACAGCTAGCCTGACTAAGAGTGCTGACGGCCCGCATATAGCTCTGGTTCCTGGAGCGAAACTTGGGAGAGTTGTAGTTGGCAGAGGGATCCAGGGCAATGCTTGGGTGCATGTCTCTGGTGGCTTGCAAGTGGTAGCTCTGACTGAACAGAGAGAGAAAAGGAGAAGCAGGCACGGAGTGGGAATACAGTCACGGTGATGATTTCTTAAGCAAGTCAATTAAATATAATTGAACTAATAAACAAGCAGTTTGACTAGTGGCTACAGGTGTAACATGATGACAACAACAATCAAGTGTTATTAAGAGCAGCAGGCCTCCTTTGGGGAACCTGAACTTGAGAGGAAGAGAAGGAGACACCACCCCCACCCCTCTTCATTGATGTGTTCACCATGTGTCCTTAAAAAGGCAGTTCGATTTCTGTTGTGCCAAAACATAATCAATGTTTGGAAATGAGAGAAAAGCACATCAGGAGCTAGTTAGTGAGCAAGCACTTCAGAGAGCATCCTGGTGTCAGCTAGGTCAATTAAATGTGCTACCTCAACAGTCAAAGAGAGATGCTCAGAAACACAAGCCTGGTTTTGAAATCTGCTGGAGAGAGGACGGATAGAAAAACATAAAGAAACATAAAGAATACTATGTAAGTCACATTATGAATACCAAAGTGAAGTTCCCTCCGTCAGATCTATTTCTAATGACAGGCAGAGATGAGTAAGCAGTTCCTGGGCTTTTTATAGAGATAAACGTTGCTGTTTGGCAGCAAGGAAAATACCAGTGTGATTAAAAGTCACCCAATCCATCTTGTTACGCTGTAGCAAGGCTGTGTGTATTTGCAAAGTAATATCAACCTTCTAAACATCCAAAGACATCCTAGAGCAGAAACATCCAGAGATTAAGTCTGAATGAAGTGGCAAAAGTAAAGAAGAGGGAAATGGAAGGTACTATCTCTTAATTAACGTGATTAATCTCTCAAAACATTTGTAACTCGTTCATTTGTAATACTGTAAACGAAAGGCATGTGCTGGTGTGAGGTATAGCAGTGAATTAAATCATATCTATATTGTGTTTAACAGCGCCTTATGCTTTGCCAGTATGAGCAGATTGCCCCAGGTGACCTCTCATTGACTGGTCTTGAGTGTTTGCTCCGTGAGGTGTCCATATTGGGTATGTCAGCAAGGCAGCAAGCCAGCTGGCTCCATCGTCTGACCACTGCAACATGGCAGCAACAGCGAGGTAAGGGGAGGGGAGGAGCTGAGCCTGTATTCACCTTAAGTCTGCAGCAAAATTGGTGATGTAGTTACGCATGTCACTGTTGATTTTATCCAGGCGGTAAGAGCTGTGGGTAGAGAAGAAAACAGAGTTACTGGGTCCCACAAGTGGGAGTTGGATGGATGCGACGACACTGGGCACAAGTCCAGTGGAACTGGCTCTGTATGGCATTTGTGGTGAACCTAATGTTTGCTTGGGAGTTTCCACCAACGTCCTGCAAACATTAGGGTGATATAGTATGACCAACATGGCCCTCAAGTAATGATAAAAGTTAGCAGACAGAATTGCCTGGTCAAGGCAAGTCTTCTTTTAAATGAGACATACAAGTGACACGCACGCACGCACGCACACACACACAGGTGAGAAATTATAACAAAGCACTTGATAATGAAACGCTGCACACAGAAAACATTTACACTACAACATAGAACAGATATTCTTTCCCTGTGTGGCTAATTAGATTTGGTTAATTAAGCCAAATGAGAATAAAAAAAACCTACCTAACATCCTTCCCTGAGCAATGAAACTTAGCTGAGCTTTTTAGCTGACAAGATCGGATATAACTGCCAGTGCAGGCATAGCAGAGGCCGCCTTCATCCATCCCTGCCTGTAGAGATGTCTATTATCGTTAGTTGAAGGGAGGCTGTTTTGAGAATGCGTTGGCCCTTAATCAAATCACGCCAGAGCAAATTTCCTCTAATGTCTCTGATTGGTGCTAATGCACTTCCATTGTTGGCCAATATAAAGGGAACGGATGATGGGAATCTCACACTTCCTGCCTTTTCATGTTGCCTGTGAAAGTCTTTCTGCGGGTAAACAAATCCCAGGCTCGGCAATAGCTGCCGTGTGCTAATTTCTGAGGAGAACGGTTCAAAGCAAGGCATTTGCTGCAAGAGTGCATATGGAAAGAACAAGGACAAGGAGTGTTAACACAAAGATACAAACTTGAGAGCAAGCGAATGAGGCCACACTGAGACCTAGGGGAAATGTGTCTGCTAGTCCAGAATGTGGAAATCAGAATATATGTTTTCTTCTTGACACACAAAATGCACGCAGAGCCCAGTGGATGATAATTACTTTTCCCCAATGGTTCCAAATATGGTTGAGGATAACAAGAGGAGTGAATCTCATCTTGCTAAGGAAAACTTGAAGAAGGTTAAAGTTGATTTGTTTTCTTACACTTTGCAATCAGTGAATCCATGCACCTCTGTCTTGTAAAACACGCCCAGCCTTTTCTATTCAAGTTCAATGTATATTCAGTTCCAGCCATGTGCCAAACAATCAAGAGCTGTATACAACAGCTGATACCTTCCTGTGAATGGGACATTAGGTAGCAGGAGACAGGCCTTGAGAATAGGCCTTGCCAACAGAAAAGTAGGATAAGTATGCATGACACGTCCCACGCAGCCACAAATCAATGGATTGGAATTCTGTGTTGACCTTGAGATCTGAGGGCAAAATGCTCATACTCAATGCTCAATATGCAATCTGAATGAGTAATTACGTTATGTCGAATCAGGAATTATCGAATGCTTTGCCAGTGTTAACTTTGATTAATTACGGTGCCACAAGAAGGGGGGGAGGCCAAACAAATGTGGGTTATTTCAGAAACTGCCAAAAATGGGTGGGATTGATTGGCTTGTGGTGTTTCGACACCAGGCCAAAGTCATTTAAAGACAAGTTTAGCTGCCGGAGATGGATGTTAATCGTTAATGCTCTTCTCTGCATGTGTGTGCGTGTGTGTCAATGCAAGCTGCTATCAGACAGGGACATATCCTTACTGATTGACTCAGTGACTCATTATGCTAATGTATAATAGTGAAATCTGTCATATGTCATTCAGTTCCCATCGTCATTAATACATTCTTTAAAAATCTTTGGCAGGTCATACTGTCGCACAAAAAAGCTGATTCATATTCAATCTATCATAGCTGTCGGCTCTGCAGCTTACAGGGCATACAGGACCCAAGGGTGAAGTTGTAATGGCAGGGGGGCTTGGAGAGTGTAAATGACTATTAATTAAAACAATCACTGACATCTAACCTTCCTTCTAGTGCACAGGCTTTTCCAAATCAGACGGCCCGTGACAGTGATGTACTCTTTATTAGTGAGATGAACAAAGAGGTGAAACTTGTCAACCACGAGAGCGACAGAGAGCTTGAAAGAGGGAATGATGGAAAGATGGAGGGAGGTGACACAACCTGACAACCTGTTCTCACTTTAACATGATTTGCTTCAGGGAGCCGCCGCTGTCAAATTTGTGTTTGGCCTATCTGAATGCCCCTGCGGGACATCAAATTGCTACAAGAGCAGAGGAAATTCAACCTACACCATGTCTGTCTTAAATCCAATCTAATTCCATCCCAACAAGCCCAATGAACCATAATAGCACAAGAGCTCTCAGGTCAGGTGGCTTCCATATATACATATAAGATTTAAAAAATAAAACGAAAACTGAACAAATGATGAGTGATTCAGCTGATTGGCAGATGACCTGATAATAACATACATTTATTATTGCACTGGACAGGACTTTTATGTAAACTGTGTCTACATTAAATCCTCTTCAGGTCTTTGTCTTAATGTGTGATTTTTAAATGTTTGAGTGTGAAACAAATGTCAACGCCAATGATTATTTCCTCTTCTTTCGCAAAAAGCGGTCTCACCACTGTTTGGTTTCCTGTCCCTTTCGTTTTCTTTGGTATAAAACGATTAAAGAGCAGATGGTTTTGCAAACATGAGTGGGCCGTGTACCTTTCGTATAAGCTGCACTTGAAAAACAGTCACCTTTTGCTACACTCTGAAGCTGCCCATGTTTTCAGCTGTAGCGTTCTTCCAAATAAAGCTATCTACCGCAACATTTTTTTCTTTACAAAAACATAAACATGAATTTTCTTTAAAAATCTAGTGTCTTGATTTGGATAATCAGAACACCGAACTATTGTTTTTGCATGCACATTTATGCACACTGGTAAATTTTGTATATTTTTTTCTACTCCGCATCCATCCTCCTATTTCTTCTTGTGCTGCTGCAATGTAAAACTTTCCTTCTGGGATCAATAAAATCTGATCTTATCTCTTAAATTAGTTTTTTTTCAATGAGTTGTGATCAACATATATAATGAGTGGGACATTTTACAGCTAAGAAATGTAATTTGGACAAACTATGTAATGACACTGTTTTTAAATGACCTCACTCATGTCTTTTCCCCTTCTATTTCTGTACTGCATTTGTGTTATTCATTGGCCAACATATACGAAAACACAGTGGATCTGTGTTTAGTTCATATTGGCTGATATATTGACCTGGCTGATTTATTGGTCTAGTGCTGCACCAAATCGTTCTCATATTGTTGCAATCTGAAAAACTGATTCTTTCGAGGATGCAAAATATAAAGATAAAGATACATGACACATCTTCATTTAAATCCAAGAGGAATGATACCATATTATGACATTCTTAGAGTAGGTTCAGCAGAGTATCAGGACTCTTCACTAATGACACCCTAAATCAATAATGCTGCCGCTGCTGTCAATGGACTCAGAGGCAGGCCACACATAGTCTGATCCATGCTGGTCAATATCCTCCTTTCAGCAGAGTTCAGCAGACTCTTGGTCAAACCACTGAGAGGGCCATTATTCAGAGGGGCCTTGGAGTACAATAACTGCAACTGATAGCCCTTCCTGCTGTTGCATCCTCATAAATCATTCACTGTTTACAGCTATTCAAAACGAATAGTCAGGGGAAGCTTTGCAAGATATGGAAAAGGGAGCATACCTCACTGTAGCTGCCTCATACATTACTTCATAGTCTGAAAGAGCTGTTATACAGGCCAAACAACCTCATCTTCTGTGACAGATAATATTATGATGCTGCCTGATCACAATCCATAACATTCGATTTGTCATTACATATCCTCAGGGACGAATATCTGGCTTTATTATGTAAGCATGCATGGGTACTACTTGAAGGCCACGACTGTAAAACCTGAGTATCTCTCCTGCCCTTCTTCCTCCTCCTGTTATCCTGCAGAGAAACGTCACAAACACCACCCAACGAGCTTATCCTTTATTCTGTTTGTGTGTATATATGTACATGTTTTCATCAGGGTCAGATTAACAGTGGCGAAGCATATTAGCGGATTCTGGTGGTGATGCGGTTTCCTGAGCTTCCAGAGAAAGGGCTGTTCAGCGCAAGAGAGTAGCAATATAAAAACCTCTGTTGAATGGCAATGAGCATGGGGTCAGCAGAGTGAAGACTGAGAGGCGAGGATATGACAATAGGAGTGAGGGAATCATCAGTGTTAGTCACTATGTGTATCACTGTCTCTTACGGTGACTGTCTGACATTACATACTGCAGCTATGTGTCCGTCATAGGCCACACTCTATACTGAGGTCAGACACAAGGTCGTCTTTTCATCATGTCTACAACTGTCAGATTATTTGCCTTTGGGCTTGTGCAGACCAGAAGTAGAACAGACGTACAACAGAAGTTGCAGCAGACCTATGAAGAGTTTTTCTACACAGTCCAGCAAACCTCCTGGATTAAAACGCACTGCATGGAGGAGAGATAAAATAGGATATGTTCACATTGTGTTCTAGCAGACCGAGCAACAGCATCCTAAGCCTTTGCTGTTTGGCTAAGGCTATCACAATCCTTCAGTACCTCCATTCTTCCGCAGTTCCGTGGATAATTTTCAGATTATTTTTAGCCATTGTTGTGACTTGTAATTTTAAACCACAGTGTGCATCTATTAATACATTTATTTCTCCCTCTCTTTCACTATCTGTAGTACGGTAATTGACTAAACATTTATTCTAGTGCTGGGCTGCGATTAGAAATTTTAATTGCAATTAATTCCATGATTTTCTGTGATTAATTGCGATTAATCGCATTATCATGCGAAAAATTTAATAATGAATTCTAAAGTAGTGTTTTGCACACTTTTAATTTAAATGCACTGCTAAATACACAAAGGTGCAATAACATGTGGTTTGCAAACACTTACACAAATAAGGTGCTTTTTACCAGCAGTATTCCCTTTACACAGCAGCAATACAATATTGCTTGTAAATCTCAACTTAAACATTAATGTAATCAAATCAAATTTAAAACCAAAGCTATTTGCCACTGCCAGGGCATTACCTTTTATAGCTTGTTAAAATAAGTTAGTCCAGAGCCACGATCATAACATCATAGAAGGCACCTTCTGAGCAACAGGTTAACATATATAAATCTGTTCTTGTTTTTTTTTCTGAACAGGTATCATCAGAAACATTTTTCTTTTATCAGGGAGCAGCATAAACAGTCTCTGTTCAGTAGCAAGTGTCCCTATTAGAGTGAGGTGAAGTGGTCAAGCACAAGGCATAGCTCCAAGCTCACGTGAACCGGTCGCGGTTGTACTCACCTCGCGCACACGCACGCCTGCTGCCGTTAATTAAATAATGTGTTAACGCGATAATAATGAGTTAACTTGCCCAGCTCTAATTTAATCATACTTAATTGAGAGATAATTCAGTATCTGACGTTGATGAAATAATGCTTCTACTAGCTTTTAGCTACTTCAGCATCAACCAACTAATGCCAGTTGTCCAAGCATGTAATGTCAGGATGTATAAGCTCTGTTTTCCTTTCTACCATGACACTGACAGGAGAGAGACTATCTGGAGAAAGAGCACAAATTTTGTCCACTCAATTTTTCAATGAATTCAACACAATTTTTTTTAAATTAAATGACACATTTCTGCAACCCCAAGTAATTCAAAATGTATGCTGGATATGTTCACTACAAAAATAATTGGGGTAGGAAAACCTGTTTTAAACCCATTTGGTTTACTCTTTGGTGAACATTTGTGTCAGAGTGCATGAAACACACTGATTTTAATCGATAGGTGAGAAAACAGATGATTTAACTGTAATTGGTCATAAATGATGCGAGGCCCCCAACAAATTCTAAAAGCATATTCCTCTTAAACCAAACTTGACCTCAAATTTTTATTTTTATTTTATTTAACCTTTATTTTACCAGGAAAGAAATCCATTGAGATTTTTAATATCTTTTACAAGGATGTCCTGGCCAACTGCAACAAAGTTGACTCTGCTTGGCTCTGGTCACACAATTACCGGAAATTAGTTGTCTCTAACCTCACAGAGTCATTCAAGCACAGTGTGAGTTATTTCTAAACTTGAAGTAATGAAAAGAAATGAAAAAAGGTAATACTGTCAAAAAATGAGAATGTACAACCAGGTTGTCTTTAAGATGTGGCTAAAGGCCTTTGATGGGGACTTCCACACTGAACTCAAACTTTGACTGGTAAATCCATTCAATATACAGTACAAGGCCCGCAAAGCAGAGCAAAGGCAGATAAAAAAAGATTGTGTTTTGAAAGAGCAGTTCTAGGATATTTGTTAAACTGTCACATTATTAAAATAGACTCATGAATCTCGGCTGTAATTACTGTTTTCACATTCTGCTGCGAACAAAGGATCAGGTCCCTTTGAAGGGGGAACAAAAGTGATGGGTTTTTTTACCTCGTATTGCCACCTCTTAAAAAACGACTCTGGAAAAGATGAATCTGTCAAGCACAATGGAATAAGTTGGTGTGTGAAGTACTATAACAACACCATTTTAAACCACAATAGGGACTAAAATAAGACGATAAGTAACATTTGAATAGTTTCATTTATGGACTCATAATTGAAAAATTAACATCCAAAAACTGTTGGAAAGAATTAAAAAAGTAGGCTTTTTAACAACATGTAAGTAACTACAAAAGACAGGAGCAGGAAACGTATTATGTATTTGTGAACGGTGTGTACCCAGTACCATGGTTTATGCTGAAAATGAATGAAAATAAAGATGAAGATGGAGGATATGAGGTGCAACAGAAGGTGAGGCAAAAGATAAAACAGACAATTATCAGGACATACAACACAGTAAAAGCAGCAGGATAGAAAAGAGAATCCATTTCTGACCTAAAACAGCTTTAGAGTAACCTCTGCAGTGTATCATGGGTGTATCTCACGCTACTATAATTGGCTTTGCACACATAACTATTAAGAAAGGTAGATCATTTTAATATTTATGTTAATGATAACACAACCATAGCATTTTACCACCATTACCTTGGGGGGGAATAGCCATTACTGAATGGTCTCTCAGTTATAGCATCATTTCACATGAAGCTACATAACTCTTTTTTTATAGTGCAAGTACTTTGTAATCTAAATTCATCCTAATCTAATGGAATTGTTAATGCTGTAATCATAGTAACTCTCCTTGTATCTCTCCGTAAAATAGTTGTTTGTCTTTATTTTTCTGTGACATTGTCTACAGCTTGTCTCATCGTGTAATCCTCTTATGAGTGCTTTCCTCCGTTGCCCAGTTCCAAAAACAAAAGCCCTCTATTTTCTCAGCATTTAATGGGACACATCCCAGAACAACGCACTGAACACTTTCTTACAGTTGAAGACACTGATATGAACACCCATAAAGGGATTCTAATGGGTACAGGGTTCAGCAATCAAGTGCTTGACACTGATGTAGTGGTGGGACAACAGCACAAGAAAACTGCAAGAGGAAATGTAATAAAGAAAATAAAAAAGTACAGTGTTGTTCAAAACATAAATATATACCAAGCTGAAAAACAGGTTTACTCTTAAAATGCAACCTCAAAATAGGAACACAGAAAGAAGCGTGTCTTGAAAATAATACATCAACACAACAACGTGTGAGAATTGAGGTAATTAAATTTACCATATCACGTAGTTTTCAGGACTTTCAGGCAATATATTGTTTTAGTATGTGATATTTCTAGAAATTCACTGGTACCAATCAAGAGGACAACATAATTATCTCAACTCACTGGGAGATTCATTTACTTATAGTAACAATATTGTGTGCAGAATTTGAAATATTTTGTCTGTGGTACCTCCAGTGATAGTGTCAAAAATGTTGTGTCCCAAGGTTGGATCCCAGGGGACTCCTACCCAGGGGGCACTAAGCTCAATGGCCTTAAATAGAATGCACAAATTTTGACTGGAAAAAACTAACAGATAATATATTCAAGACCCAAAATGAGACAAAGAGTGGTTAAGATGTGTCATCAACACTACATGTGAAGTGAATATATAAAGAAAAAAAGGAAGCAAAAGAAGAGCTAAACAGTATGAATCATTGAAATCTTTAAGCTGCACGTGTTGTACCTCTGGGAGTCCAACAAGTCCCTGGGTCTGATAATGGCCTTGACCAGGGCGTCCGGCCGCACCGACTTCTGAGGCGACGTCTTGGGGCTGGAGTCCGACTCTCCGCTCTCCTCGTCCCCCATGGCTTTAACGTAGCTGCTGCTCCGCATCCGACGACAAGGGATCTCGTCATCCTTCCCATCGCCAGGGTAACCCCCCCAGTCATCCTGGGGTACCTGGGTGACATGGGTCAGGAAAATAGTAAATATAATAATGGATTTTTGGGCCCACTTGGGGATAGCCAAGAAGCTACACTGACAACACAACATTATCACATTATAAAGCAGTTGTGGCAGACATGTAGCAAATGGCTTCCAGTTTATATCTGCAGACATGAAGCCACATTAGCATTTGTTTGGCCACCTGATGAATGTAAATCCAATATTCACTCTCCATTTAGCTCTGCTTTGGTCTCTACTAACTCCAGAGGGAAATATCTGAACCTTTAGCTGCTAAATGTTCCACTGTGTTCACCAGCTACCCGTTAACTTCTGTCTGCTGTTTGGAGCTGAGCAGTGTACAGTGGGTTTTTCGAGTCTTTTTTTTTTGCAAACAGGTGCCTGCTGTGGCTGAAACTTATTCTATGAGAGTGGTGAGAGTGAACCAAAACAGTAAACAGCAGATTGCCACCAAAACCATGAGCTAAAAGATGCTGAAAAGCTTAGTCAAGCTGAGAGAAACTTTAGAATCGGATCATAATTCTCTATGGCTTTGTCACTAAAAGTGACACCTTTCATCCACTGTTGAGATGAAATTGCTGTAAAATGTAACTTGCATTTCAGAGAATTTTTCTTTGGATATTGTTACGTATCAAAGATAATCATCATAATTATTATAAATCTCTTGGAAGATTTAATGTGTTGCCTGTTTCTTCCTACCAACATTACCATTGCTAAAAGCTCATAATAGCACATCTTGAAAGTACATTATATTCCCACCTCTGCATTGCAAGAGCACAACGGCTATGTATTCTTGAATATATTATAAAAGGACTGACATTTTTCACCTAGAGGACTACGCAAATCTAAATGAAACCATGTAAAAGCATAAAAAACATAAAATACAGTGTTATTACATTTTCCAGTGATGAAGCAATGTGCCATTTCATAGACACTTGAATTGAACCCCATACCTCTGGCACAGTTAGTTCCATTGAGTTACACAGGACCATTTTCACGATGAGTCAACACACATTAAAAGCTTCTCACAGCTTCCACAGCTGCTCAGTATTTGAGATTTTCTTTAGTTTGGCCAGGTTATAAACCGCTGAAAACCTTGACTGAAATGCTATTATAAACTTGGTTGGGCTGTTAATCATAATTACTGGCAAAAGAAAGCTTGAAAATAGAGAAAAGGAGCCCTGTCGTAGCTATCTCACGTGGAAACCTGCCATTAAAACAAGCCAGGCAGTTTATACGGTGCAGTTTTCTTCCACTTGTTAAACCAGGTAATTGAGTATCCCGACATCAGCGTCACCATTATCCCATTCAGAGTGAGAAGAGGGTGTCTCACCTGAACTCGCTGCCTGTCTTTGCAACATATAGAGTGAATATTTTATTGAACATTATATCAAACAAGCGATGTCTTGAATGTCAAATGTGGAGTGAGCAGGAAGACAAACAGAGTATCGTGCATGCATGTGCTGTGGCAGTACTCAAGCGAGGTTAATGCACTTTGACATTGGTCTTGCATGCTTTGCTAGAACAGACAATTACGTTATTGGAATCCATTTCAAGCATAGCACATGCTAGTGGTATAATAGTTATAAAGAGAAGATTTGTGAATGCAGATCAGATAGAGGAATCATGATCTTTATGCCAAAGAAAAAGGAGAGTCAATTATGGTACATGTCATTATACAACATGTAGAAATGTTATTATATGATCCTAATAGGTTTCTGTATTGGAGATGGTGGTGTAGCTTATTAAAACCTGCTGGGCTAACTTCACCCACTCATGCAACGAACTGATGATTGTTGCTCACAAGCTCATTTCACACGATACCACTCTTTCTTTTTCTCCCTCTAACTCACACACTCTCTCGTTTTGCTTTAGTTAAACGGTACAACAGAGTTCAACTGCTGTGACAACAACAGTGGCAGCTGAGTCAGGGTCACGGTCAGACCCTCTACAGTCATGCAAAAGCACAAACCTTCTCTTGCTTGTCTTCCCCTGTTTTCCTTTTTTGCTTTTGGGATTTACCCTGATGCACTCTGCTCACCGTGTGCGCTAGTCAGAAGCCTTAGCTGGGCACACATTTCCATGGTCAGTGACCTGCACTGCATAAAATGTGACATTGTCAGTCATTATTAAATTCTATGTGGAAGCTGAAGGCTTCTCTGATGCTGTATCCATCCGTCACTTTAACATCCTGGCAGCCGGATCAGCCTTGGCGCAGAGCCAATCCACCTGGCTCTAGATTTCATTAAGTTAAATCTGACTTGGGACCCTATTTCTTTGACTTTACAGTAACAATGGACCAGAGCTGCACCCAAGAAGAACTTTTAAAAGCTCCCAACCACTATTAATTTAGAAAACTGTATAAATGTGTGATTTTACTGTCTTTTTGAAATCCCTCCGCCAATCAGTGACTAACTCACTACTCACAGGTTCACAATGAACTGGGTGGCAGCTGACTGGCTGTGGCAAATGTCAGGAGGAGATAGGCTGCATTCAAATGTCACTAATGCGTCAGACAAGCGACTCTAATCATTTTCTGATCCAAATGTCAGCTATTGCAAAATAACAATTCTAATGCGATTATTTTTCAAACAGAAATAAAAACAGAAATGATTCCTTCCCAACACTGCATTGCTGTAACGAGTGGAATCAACAGTAAACTATTTAGACATGTCGCTTTTATGAGACACACAATTTGTCAACTGCACGGAAGGTATCTGTTTGTTTATGTCCTGAAAAAATGACTTCCCTGTGACACTAATTCTACTAACCTCTGGCATCAACGCGCGCCCACCCATGATTACTATTCTAACAAGTGTCACGTCTAATCAAAACAGCTTGAATAATTGATCAATTATGGCTTTATTACAGCCCACTCTTTGTTAATTACAGAGAATGCTGGGTCAAAGCAGCTTTTGACTCTTACGTTTCATCTGTGTTTTGTGGTGTTAGCACGGGGCGGGGGGGGGGGGTAGCATGATTGATGCGAATTACGGTGTGTCCTCCTGACATAGACAGGCAAGCTTGAATTAGGAATCCATAAGCTTACTGTGATGCCTTCTCTCCACGAAATGCACAGACACGAACATGCACGCTCAAACACACGCGCGCGCACACACACACACACACACACACACACACACACACACACACACACACACATTCTGATAAAAGTCATTCATCTCCTCTCTAAAAGACAGGCATGCACAAGCTACCAAATGGAGTCAATGGGTTAATTAAGTCTTGGAGGGGTTTGATATTTTTAGACGTCTAATTAATGAATGGAACACCAGAGGACAGGCGCAAGCTGTGGTGAGATTTGTTTAATTTGGATTTGCTGATAAACTGCATAGATTGTAGGGTGTCTCCCTGTGATGATAAAGACACAGGCTGGGCAGCAGCGCACACTCATATTGACTGCTGTGAAAACACACATGGGGTCCCAGCATGCTTAGAGGAGTGGAAATATGGCCGCTTGTCAACATGGACACTCACCTTGACGTAAACATCATGCAAAGGGAAGACATGCGATTCAGAGGTGAGCATGCATCCACAAGCCCGCTGCCAGGTGCAATTATTCTACGCATTTTCAGGGACGTTTTCATGATTCTGTTGTTCCCAAATTAAATGTGACCTGGTCTGTTCCACGGCGCAATTTTCCCTGCAATGACGTCAAGCCCTTTATGAATATGAGCCGAGCTTTGTGGGAGCTGTGTGAAAATTCACAGCTCAAGTGCGAAGATTCATATTTAAAGTTACATTTTCATAATAATACAACTTTTACTTCCTCCATTTAATTGGATTGTGCTCGATAAAGAACAGACATGGTTTGTGGAAATGTAGTTTTTCACACTCAACGACCAAGGTTTTGTTGATGCCCACCGGGGTATGACTTCAACTCCTTACACATACTGTACACTCAAGCTGCTTTGACACTTTGCCAAGAAATAACATTGGTGAAATGGCTCACAAACATCTCATGGCAGGATGGTCCAGACATTGGCATAATAGATATACCTTTACTTTCCGTGCTTTGATCTTTGGCTCTGTAGGAGGCCACGGGCAGTGTGCGTTTGTGTGTGTGTGTGCTGGGTGGTGAGGCTAGACAGGCCTCAGCCAATGCTCCTGCAGTGCAGCAGTGCATTTCATTGATTAACTCTGCAGCTCTATCTATACACAGCACCTCTCCCACTAAGAAACATAACTCAGTGCCATTAAGTTAAGAAACAGAGTGAGAGAGACAGACAGAGAGAGAGAGAGAGAGAAAGAGAGGGAGAGAGGGTTATAGCGTTAGAAGATGGAGTAATGGCTGAGAGAGAGAAAGGAAGGAACAGAGTTAGAGAACTCTTAAAGGTTCAATCATTGGTAATCCCACCCACCAGCCTCCAGCCCCTCATTTCCTCCCACAAGATTGCATGGATACGCTGTGTCTTATAGAGCAGGTGCTGTTTTCTTTTCTTTTCTTTTTCTCTCTCTCTCTCTCTCTCTTCCCACCTCGCAGGGGAGAATGAATACATGGATTCCTTACTAGACCTAACAAAACACCTACCACGCGCCCACCGTCAACTCTTCTCCTCTCGTTTTTCTGTTTCACGCACATATACGCCAACGCATGCAGCATTTTAAAGTCTGTGTGTTGATGTTGTCTTCATGGTGTTTATTTACTGACACTTTATGCTATCAGATGTTAGCATGGGAGTGTAAACAGACACACTCAGTGATAAAAGAAAAAAGGAAACTGTCATGCACTGGAAGGTGTTTGAAAAATTGGACAAAATGAGCCACTGTCAAACTTCCATAATCTTGTTCTTTTGAATCTAATAGTGATACTATGATGCTATTTCTGAGACTAACTCTGATCCCAAGTCACACTAAACGTCTGAGGATCGCCAAAATATCTACTCTTAGTGTCTAACAACTTATAACAAGATTAAGGGTCTATAGCCATGCTAGCAGCTCTGTGAGGCTAAACTTAGGGACAGCAGTGCTTTCAGCTTAATGCTGACTTTAGCATATTAACATGCTCCAAATAGCATGTAGCTGGTATGGCCAATTGCTGATTTCCTGTAGGGGGTGCAGTCTGTTGTTGGTTGTGCATTTCTCTTATTCCTCAGGTAACTGGACATTTGCAGATATGTTGTGGAACATGCGACAGTGGACACAGTTTCCTCAACTGCTGCACAGTGCCCTGAATACACCAGAAATCTATGCAGCCATGAGACCTCTTAAAGAGGCTTTTTCTTCAACTTCAATTCTTACATTATTTTTACTCATACTATCACTATCACTATCACTTCACCTCTCTTCACCTACATTTAAAACCCACAGCTGCAATGCAAAAACACTCTCTAAGGGGTCACCAAACTGGAAACACAGGACATCACAACAGAATTAGAAGTACATATAGGCTGGTGTAAAAACGATACAGTAAAAGTAGAGTTTAACACTTCATCACAAAATAAATCCCAAATATCAATAATGATTAACATAATTTGTTTAGCACTATTTATACAAAAAAATACAAATGAATTATATGAGAAACTACTTCAGTCAAAACACATCAAGCTATTAACCGCAGCTGAGGCCAAGGAAAAACAGGAAAAACCCTTTCAGAGAAACCTTGAGGAGCAGAATAAAGTACATCACACAAGGAAACATGCTCAGAGAAATCTAAAAAAATATATATAACACATATTTTGATGGCAGGTAAAAAAGAGGGTATGTGGTTCCCTCATGCTGTGATGACTCTAACCACTCTTCTGTATGTTTAACAATATTCACTACACCACACCTTTACCCCATCCACACATAACGAATACTTCTGACTTCTGCCTACGCACACCATTATCATGTTTCAACTAATTGGTTCAATAAATTACTTTTCGTATTAGAACCCTGTGTGAGACCTCCCCTTTCCCCTTTCGTTGCCAGCTTTGAGCCAGGTGTTGACACATGTGCATCTGTCCCAAGCCAGGTTAAAGTTGGGTCGCTTACTGACACACAGGGAGACATGTGTCAGAAAATGCATACATGTGACTCCAGTGACATGACAGTAATACACCAAAACTGAGATTTCATATATACTAAAGTGGTCAACTTCAGGTTTTTCCACAGGGCAATGGGTCTCAGTGTTTTGGACAGAATGAGAAACAGGAGTTCAGGAGGATCATGGTATTGAGACACATTTTCACAATAAGATGAGGCAATTCAGACTAATTAAGCACCTACAGTGGTTAATACACCTTTCGGTTGCTTCTAATAGAAGGTGTTCCAACCACAGCTGACTAGAACGAGACCCCAGGGCAAACCCACTGGAAACAGATCTCCCAGTGTGCCTGGCAGTACATTTCCTCATGGAGTAGCTGGAGGAAAGTGCCAAGGAAAAGGACATCCAGACTAATTTGCAAGTCTAATATCTAACTACACAATTTTAAAATATTCCCATAGTAACTCATGATACTTCTCTGTTGTTCAATATTGTATTTTTACCCTTTAAAGTCCAAGTAACAGGGAAAATGTGTTTGCCAGTTTGTTTTCACAGGTAGTAATTAAATGGTCGAAGTTGAACACTGACAGTTTAATATTTATAATAAATTCATAAAAGCCCCTGCCAGTAGGTATGTTTCCATCCACACATTTTTCTGAGCATTTTCAATTAGAGCAAAAAAAAAACTTTAGCTCAGGTGGAAAAGTTGGTGTATCGATAAAAAGCAATATGTGGCAAAGTGTGATGGAAACAGACACAGCGAATAAATCATAACGTACATGGATCATGTGACTTTGACATCCACTGAAGCTTCTACTCCACTGCAGAGAAGAAAAATGGCAGCAGACGAAAACATCAGATCTGTGTGGAGCAACGAGGAGGCTGTAACGTTCCTCAAATGAATACATGAAATGAACATTAATGGCATATTTCCATCATGCTTATTATTTTCCATGCAAGCGTGCATCTAACCGGCATCTCATCTCATCAGTTATCTTTGATCAGGACATGTCGTTTAAGTCTCACATTAAGCAAATTTCAAGGACCACCTTTTTTCACCTACGTAATATTGCGAAAATCAGGATCATCCTGTCTAAAAATGATGCAGAAAAACTAGTCCATGCATTTGTTACTTCTAGGCTAGATTACTGCAATTCCTTATTATCAGGCTGCTCGAAAAAGTCCATTAAGACACTTCAGCTGATCCAGAATGCTGCAGCACGTGTTCTGACAGGAACCAGGAAAAGAGATCATATTTCTCCTGTTTTAGCTTCTCTGCATTGGCTTCCAGTAAAATCCAGAATAGAATTTAAAATCATTCTTCTTACCTAGAAAGCTCTTAATGGTCAGGCACCATCTTATCTTAAAGAGCTCATAGTACCTTACTACCCCACCAGAGCACTGCGCTCCCAGAATACAGGGTTACTTGTGGTTCCTAGAGTCTCCAAAAGTAGAATGGGAGCCAGAGCGTT
>NC_060160.1:19792606-19828536 GCF_021292245.1 Micropterus dolomieu
GGCTGCTCGAAAAAGTCCATTAAGACACTTCAGCTGATCCAGAATGCTGCAGCACGTGTTCTGACAGGAACCAGGAAAAGAGATCATATTTCTCCTGTTTTAGCTTCTCTGCATTGGCTTCCAGTAAAATCCAGAATAGAATTTAAAATCATTCTTCTTACCTAGAAAGCTCTTAATGGTCAGGCACCATCTTATCTTAAAGAGCTCATAGTACCTTACTACCCCACCAGAGCACTGCGCTCCCAGAATACAGGGTTACTTGTGGTTCCTAGAGTCTCCAAAAGTAGAATGGGAGCCAGAGCGTTCAGCTATCAAGCTCCTCTCCTGCGGAACCAGGTTCCAGTTTGGGTTCAGGAGGCAGACACCATCTCCACATTTAAGAGTAGGCTTAAGACTTTCCTCTTTGATAAAGCTTATAGTTAGGGCTGGCTCAGGTGAGTCCTGAACTATCCCTTAGTTATGCTGCTATAGGCCTAGACTGCCGGGGGATTTCCCATGATGCACTGAGCTCCTCTCTCCTCTGCTTTCTCTCCCTCTGTATGCAACCTCATCCTATTATTGCATGTTACTAACACAACTTCTCCCCTTTCCGGTAGTCTTGTGCTTTCTCGTCCCTCTCCTCTCTCCTCCTATCACTTCCTGCAGGTGTTTCTGGGTCTTTTTTGCATTTCAGTAGAAGCAGCATTGTAGAATAACTTGATCTTGATGTTCACCTACACTCCAGCCGGTTCTATGTCTTAAAAAACAGAATTCCGAAGGGCTAACATGACAGAGTTGATGATTAACCTTAGCTCCAATGTGCCATTATATGGACGAGCAATTTCCTTATAGGCCAAAGTATGGTGGAGTCCAGTTGGAAATTATGCTCATTACTGTAAGTGCCATGTAACTTAAACCAACCTGCTAAACAATCTTTCAGTTTTTAGAGAAAAAATCAGTTCATGCAACATGATAGCTGATGCCACAACAGGAGTAACATCGTAAGTGCTAGCTAGGGATGGGGATGGGGATCGAGACCGAGACCCGGTTATATAGGATCAGGTTCCAAATTTCTCAAAACCATAACGGTCGGAGCTTATAAATACAGATAACTATCCAGTCTAGCTTGTGCTTTAATGCAGACGTTATTTCCCGAGAGTTAATTCATGTCATTTAAATCTGATTTAACTTGAAACGTGATGAATAAGAAAACTAATGTTATTAGTGCCGGCACCGAAACGCGGCCTTAAACGGGCCCGGGGCTACAGTGTACTGTTCAGGCTGCAGCCTCTGCCTGCTCTGTGTCAGCTCCTGCACACACACACACACAGCGGCCAGCAGGGGGAGAGGCCACGATGGGAAAAGTGTTGTGAAGGGGGTGTCAGTGCCAAATCCGTGTACCGCCTGCCAGAACAGTTCTGCACATGCGCAACAGTGGTTCTGTCAGTCAAAGAAGGTTAACGCAAATCTGCTTATTCAAAGTGATCCAACTAAATTTTTCAAATCAAGATAACAAAATGTTTTTTAATCACTGGAGATGATGTAATAGGAATATACTTAAGATATGAAAAACCTTCTTCAACAGTACATTTTTAATTTCTATTAATGACAAGAATCTAACAAAGTAGCAACACAATGGAGGCTAACCCTACAGCTGTGCACATCAGCCGTCAGCCGGTCGACATGCATATAATCGCTGACTTAGGTTTAAGCACACCCCCCTATGATGATTAGGTCAACTAATCGCCTTTTACACTAACAAAGCTAGCTACCTAGCCAGCTACTAGTGCTTATGGTCTAGACAGGGCGTCACATACAGACACGCCTGGGGACGTCTCATATGCACACCGAAGGGTACCTTTTGCATCAAATACTATGATCAAATAACAGCCTTTCTGAAAGCGTCGGTATTTGACGCTCTGAGATGAGAACAGACAACAACACGAGTAATTATGGACAGGTACATTTGTGGTAACCTTCTTTGACAGACAGGACCACTTTTGCGCATGTGCAGATAGGGATCCGGCAGGCAGCACGGATCACACCTAACGTTAACGTTAGCTTGACAATTATCCAAATGTTACAAACAAGCTAAATTGAAAGCTGCCTTTTTGTAACGTAAGTCTAACTGTTTAGCTTGGTATCTTAAAATATGGCAGACGGTTGAAAACTCAGCTGCTGGCTGAGACGAACCAGCTGCTCCTCTCTACCAGGTAAGGTTACCTGCTGGCAGTTAAATAACTGCAGAGAGAGGGGGAGGACAGGAGGACTGAAACGGATTGATTTCTTCATTCTTTGTAAACATCACTCAGTACTGTGGTGTCAGATATTGACTTCATCTATTGACTTTGCTGTTGTTAACATTAATTTTGCTGCTCTAGAAACAACATTCAGTTGTATTTAGAATATTATAACCAGGCAGCCAATATGCGCACTTCAATTATTTTTTTTATTTATGACAAGTGATATCATCATCTCAATATATAACAATGTTATTGCAGATTTTCCTCACATCGTACAGGCCTACCTCACGCCCTTGTTCGCTTCATTTCTCATTAGGTCAGTTGGTTGTTTGCTGGGATGGCTGAACACGAAAAGTGGTCAACGGCTTGGCTACATGTCACTACAGCCAAAGATAGTGCTAGTACATCAGACAGCAGTAACTGTGTCTGCTGTGTTAATGCTAATAAGTTAACAAGTTAAATATTATACATACACACACACACATATATATATATAAAATATGTCACAAAAGTGCATCATGATGAAGTACTGAAGTTCTGAAGAGATGCCCTGGCTTATGAATCTTGTTCTTGAGATTTAAGAAGTCATGATTGTTTTGTTACAGACCCCAATTTCTTTCACTTAGTGATATATTTAATAATTTCTTAAGTGAAATTTAAAATAATAATTCCCACAATAATTGTGAGTTAAATGGCAATATTGTGTTTTTAACACTAATTTGTTGTGACCAGATTAGTTTCAAAAGGTATCACTGAGTGTGTTTCAGGGTATACCATTTGGTTATCTTGAACATTTCATATGGAGCGGTGGTGCAGTGGTTAGCACTGTTGTAACACGCTCACAGCAAGAAGGTCGGGGTTCAAACCCTGGTTGCCCCGGCCTTGTCTTTAGGCGTGAGTGGTTGTTTGTCTATGTGTGGCCCTTCGATGGACTGGTGACCTGTCCAGGTTGTACCAGCACTTCCCAGTCCACCAGGCCACTGCTTGATGTCGTAAACAAGTCAGCACTATAAATTTGAGCTTGGCCTCATCCTGGATGAGGAATTAAGCGCTTCCAGAAAACGACAGAAGACAATGATGTCAAACATGTAAGTTGATGTGTAAAATGTATTTATTGTGAGAGCCTCCTTTGCACAGTTTGATTGGTAGCTATTTCTGTAGGTATATTTACTAATCACTAGTTGTTCATGATTATTTATTTTTAGTGAATATTGTCTCGTCTTCTACTGTCCTTTCACAGTTGGTTGAATCTGCACTGACCAAGAAACCTGGTGGAGGTCATATCATCAAGGTGAAGAAAGCTCTGACTGACTCCTCAGCAACAGAAGGTTAAAGGATAATCTCAGTATATTTATAGGTTTTGGTGTTGAAATGACTAGTATGTACAGAAAGTTTTAAATCAGTGCAGTAGATGGCTTCCCAGTGACACTCTTTGTTTTTAACAGGAAACTGAAGTCTCACACACACAATTCTCAATCTAAAATCTCGTGAGACACATTCAGCACAAACATACTCCGGCATCACAACTCTCTCTGAGGGGCTTATTTGGTCGACGAAAAATGACGAGACTAAAATGTAATTCATAAAATAAAAACCTTAAAGGGACTATATGTAAGTTTTTCAATGAAATTAATTAAATTTTCATTGCCTTATTGTCAGTGGGCTCAAAACTCACTTGAAGCACACGCCTGTTTTCTCTGTTGCTTGCATCAGCCACTATTCTGCTTTTAATGTGGGGACAGCCTCTATCGTACTACAGCGACAACACGGCAGCTAACGACATGCAGTCCACTAACACCATAAAACAGCCGGCTCACAGCAAAACACAGGCTCCACTTAAGTATACAAAACAACAATAAAGGTTTATGTGCTGAAACCCATCAGACCAAACAGGTTCAGATGATGTCGAGTAAAAACAAAGTGAGCATTAGTAAAGCTGAAGAAACACAGAGAAAGTCATGTTAGCTCGCTGGCTAACGCCGAGCAGTTGCTAATGTTATTTGGTTAAGTTGTAGCGCTTTCCACATTACTTCACCAACTGACGTGACCCATGTTACTTTCCTGTGTACCACTGTAGATTTAGCCTGCAAGAAAGGATGTAATGGTAAAAAGCAAATGTGGAGCGATTTGTTTACTAACGTTAGCATAGTGATGCAGCCAGGAGCAGCCAGCTAACGGTACATTAGCTCGACTAGACCTGCACTGCAACAAAACGGTGACAGCAACACAGAGGAAGAGCCATGCACTATCAATACAGTAAAGTTAATTACTGTGGTCTTATTATTATAGTGTGACACAATCCTGTTATAATATTCAGTCCAGCTCACTACCTGTTTCGTTATCAATACATGTAGCTGTGCTGACATTGCTGAGCCTCCGGTGAAAGATACGCAGATAGTAAGGATAGTTACTGAAAGCAGCAGGGGAGCTAACGCTGTAGTACGTCGGCTAAATGCAATAAATGTACCATGATCATGTAACGAGCATGGATTAGTTCAACCTGCAGCTGATAAAACTATTACCATAACGTTGCAGTAGGGATTTACCTGAGTTCCAGTATATTGTGTGAAGCTGTCTCCCTGCCTGTCTATAGCCGCTGTCACTCTGCCTGGCTGGCTGCGCTGAATGAAGTAACGTTACGGAGCCGGTACTGAGCTGCCTCTGACACGGGAATGTTGAAGTAACAGAGCCTGAACATGTCTGAGTGAAAAGCCACAGCCTGCATGCTGGTGTTCCTGCGTTTATTGCAGGATTTCTGTATGAAAGCGGTTGTGTTTCGAATTATGCTTGCTCATGAGCGAGCACGGGCACACACCTGGTAGCAATCTTAAAACCGCACCGCTAGTGGCCGCTGGAAACTCCATAATGCCCCTTTAATGAAATCTCTCTTTCTTTTTGTCAGTATAATGAGGAGACAAAATATTACAGGCCATATTTTCTCCCTCTAAATTTTCACTTGAACCGTGTTCATTCAGCAGTATTTCTTTCTTCCTGTAATTTCAATGCTGGCCAACTGGGGCGACGCCTGGTGCGTGAGGAAAAACGTTACTGTGGAGGATGCGAATTCTGGTGATGAACACAACATGCTAGGGAGAAAGAGGTGCTTAGATATCAGCTCCCCTAAAAGCATGATTTGTGATACTTCGGGGGTCTCTAAAATATTGACAGCATGCTTTATTGACATTAATCTCTATATTTCTCTATCATCATGTGGAGCATCAGACTTCATCCAGCCAGAGGGAACTATCACCTGACCGTACGCAGCGGGCCAGTCGCTCCGCGATTTCCTGTCCCTGGTCTGCCCCACTCCCTCTCCGGTACGGGTTGTGTCGCTTGTTCCACCGGCGCGCTATGAACGGTTCGGTTCCCTCTGGCTGGATGAATATTACGCATGATCCATGTAGGCCTACTACTGCACCTGGGTGCTCTCCGCAGCGCCACGCAACTTTATAAATTCTTCCATCTCACGGAGAAAAGAAAGGTCAGGTCACAAACATGGCAGCAGCTGTTGTGTGAAGTGTAATTGTAGCAAAATGGCTACATGTGATAATACAAATTATTATTATTATTATTATTATTATTATTATTATTATAAGACAAACATGCCTCATACTTTCACAGCCAACCCCAGGCCTACATGCTTGCAGCTATTAATGATTCAGCAGTAAGAATCAAATCCATCGGTTAAAACTTGCTCAAGGAGTCGGGTCGCGTGCCAAGCACCCGAAGGCTTGATCATCACCGCACAAGCTCAGCCGACTATGAGACTTGACCACAGAGGGGGAAAACGACAAAAATAAGGCTTAAACCAACTACATTCTGTGACTGGTTGGTGTCCAATAGTTGGTCCTAATCTTTAGTTTAGAAATCCCTGGTTTATTTAAACTCCATCTGCAACATAACTCACGATCATTCGTTCCCTCACTCCCTTAGAATTACTCTCCCTCCACAACACCAAACTGAAATTCCATTGAGCCTATTATCCTGATTTTGGTCTTACTGCATATTCTGTTCATTACATCCTGATTTGTTCCATGTTCGACTGTTATTCTTATATAATATTCCCATATTTACTCACACTGTTGTATTCCCTTTAGTTAGTCAATAAATTTCACCTTGATTATAGTGATTTGTGTGTGTGTGTACTGTTTAGCGTCCATGGTCCCTGTACAGAGGATTTGTCCTCAGATTTGAGACTGAGTAATTGATTAACTCAACAATTTTGCATATTTGAATCATTAATTACCAACGAATTAGCAGAATTTTTTTTTTTATTATTAAGCTATACTTAAGGTCCCTAAAGCCTTGAGCAGACAGCAAATCTTTAGGTGGTGCCCCTGGAAACGAGAGTATTGAATTCAATGTTCGATTATTAATATTCATAATTTATTAACAGTAGCCCATGTAGGTATGCTACAGCAATAAAAATGAGAACAAAGCTAACATTTGAATCATATCTCTATTTTGGTTAGAGCAGGTTGACCAAAATGCTAATCAAAATTATACTAATGAGTTAGAAAAGACTAAAATGATGGATAATGACTAAAACTACGTTTGATTTTCTTTTGACTAAAATCAGACTGAAATACCCAGACTTTTAGTCAATGAAAAATTTACTAAAAAATAGTATACAGTGGACTAATTATGACAAAAACTAACAAGGACATTTGACACAGGACTAAGACTAAAACTAAATTTTAAAATGGATGACAAAATTAACACTAATGTGCAGTTTAATAGCGTGCTAATGGAGCTGTCATACCTAAACAGAACTACAAACTAAACCTTGAGGATAAACGTTTTTATTTTTTAATAAATTGTATGGATTACATGGATGTTATGATGGTTGTTGTTCCCCCCTCCCTGCAAACATTAAAAGTTTTCGTTGTTTTAAATGTAAGCTGGACATGGTAAAGTAGAAAACTGTAAAACACTATAAAGTATTTTGATTTTTATTTCAAAGGACTCCAACAAGGTGTTTGGCAAGAATAACACTTACAGGTGAGTAAATATTAATATTATTTTACCACTTGCAGGAGTCAATGAAAAGGTTTAATTCTAATGAAGAGTGAATTAATAAGAGTAAATTATGAATAACAGTGGGTGTTATTTCTTTCTTAGTGTAGAACTTGATTTGCACTTGGTGTAGTGTTAAATATTAACTTTACACTAAATGTCCAGACTTAACTGCTGACTTTACTGTGTAGCTAACTTTGTAGTATAATAGAGAGTTAATTCACAGCTTCGAGAGTGAGGCCGCTGGCAGACCTGCTGATGTGGCTGACCAGCTTGAAAACAGGCAAGTTTCAACTGTTACATCCAGTGCTTGAAGTGAAAAAGTAGGTGCCAGTACTCCCCATTCACATGGAGGCTGGCTTGAAGCTTGAAGGAGCACATTAGCACAGTGGCATCCTGATACTACACTGCAGGAACCACAAACTGAAGGAGTAACTAGTATAAATTAGTGTGTTAGTATAATGTTATACCATTAAATAAAAAGTACACCGGTAATACACTTTAGGTTACACTTTATTTGGATAGTCTGCCTGCAGATAGTTTATAGAATATTTATAACATTTCAACACCTTATTAGTTGAGATTAAATAATTCACCTGTCTACGTTAACAAATAAAAACATTTTATGATCATGTTACACTACTGTGGCTAAGGTTTGATTAGGGCAAATGTAAGTGTTCAATATGATTTATATACTTGTTAGCTCACCTCCAAAAATTGTCTACATGGTGGTAAATCCTTAATTTGCTGATAACTACTGTCAATAATCATAACCATATTCATACAGAACAAGTTCAACATTTCTAATGTTTGCTGTAGTGTGTTAAACTTTTTCTTACTCTCCTGCCACATCCACACGGTGATTGGTCAGTTTATGACTTTATGAAAAGAATGTGTATCCAATCTTCTCCCTCCTCTGTCTCTGCTGACAGAGATTAGCAGGAAGACAAGAACGGGAACAGGTGAGCTGCACATAGTGCCTCTTGGGTAATGATGTTTATTTAGGGCCATATGCATTGTCCAGAGATCCTGATATGGAGAGGGCAGAAAGACCTGCAGCTTGTGAGAATTGCCAGTGTGCAGGAAAAAGACCCGGTAACGTTATGCTAAAGAGTAAAATATAGAGGTGCAGCAGTGAGTAGTGGCCCACTTCAAGCACTGCCAGTAGGGAGTAAAAGGCTAAGCTTCAGTGAACCAGTGAAGCAGCAGGGGTTGTAGCCAAGTCAGTGGTCTGGTCAATATTATATAGCTGCCACACAGACCACTGGTTGCTGCCACTAAGGGCGCTAAAGATAGTGTCTACAGCTCTACAGTAATAAATCTCTCTATCTTTGGTTATTGGCTACAAGAGCCAGTGTTATCACCATACAGTCTATGGTTATCACCTGTGAAGGAAAGTGTGGTGACTGATGATGACTTTTGAGTAAATCTTTTTATTTTCTTTTAATTCTAGAGGCCTTGGATCTTCACCTGCATTTCTGCCCTTTTTTTTCTTTTGAGCTGTGCTTATCAATATTTGCATTATGGGGCAGAGAAATATCAAACAAGCTGAAAAATAGACAGTGACCACCATGGCTGTTGGAATGGAATTAGCTTCTTTCATATGCAGCAGACAGGGAACACAGGCATTGATTGTCTGTTTTTTGGCCACCGATGTTCTCTAAATATCCACTCTCGGACTGAGACAAAAAAATGGACCAGGAATTTGTCCATGGTCAGCCCACTCTCTGGACAAACCATTGGTCAGGGTCTCTGGGTCTTTATGCATTCTTGAGAATTTTTTTACAAGTACAGTACATCACAAAATGAGCCATAAAAATACATTTTCAAAACTAGAGACACCTATCTAGCTCTCTTCAAGTAAAGTAATCACCACAGCTAAGCTATTGAGTACAATAAATAAATTATAGTGTACATGCAAGCCTAGTGGCTTTTCGGACCATGCATCTGTTATTTAAATGTTATATAATAATAATAAAATTTGGACCCACCAATTTGCTGGAGCCAGGCTAGACACATGGAATAAAACGAGACTACCCGTTGTTGTGGGGACAGCCTCCCTGATCCCCTCCTCACGCAGCCCTGGTCCCCCTCTCACTCTCCGCCTCACTGCCACCGAGAGGAACTACAATGTGGGGGACCGGGAGCTTCTGGCCATGAAATTGGCGTTGGAGGAGTGGAGAAACTGGCTGGAGGGAGCAGAACATCCGTTCCTGGTATGGACTGATCACAAGAACCTCGCCTACATTCAAACTGCCAAGAGGCTAAATTCCCGCCAAGCTCGATGGGCCCAGTTCTTCAACCAGTTCAATTTCACCCTCTCTTACTGGCCCGGATCCCGCAACACCAAACCCGATGCTCTCTCCCGGCTCCACTCCACCGACACCGACCTGTGTCGTCGCCTCCGTGGTCTGGGAAGTGGAATCCGCCGTACGCCGAGCCCAGTCCACCAATCCCGGCCCCGGCACCGGCCCCCAGAACCGCCTCTACGTCCCGTCGTGTGTGCGCTCCCAGGTCCTCCAGTGGGCGCATGCCTCCAAGTTCAGCTGCCACCCTGGGATGGCCCGCACCCTCTTTCTGCTTTGCCAACGGTTCTGGTGGCCCTCGATAGAGAAGGACTGTCGAGCCTTTGTGGCGGCTTGTGAGGTGTGCGCCCGCGCCAAACCCTCCCATCAACCGCCCGCCGGTCTGCTTCGCCCACTCCCAGTCCCCGGTCGTCCCTGGTCCCATATCGCCCTGGACTTTGTCACTGGTCTCCCCAGCTCAAACGGAAACACTACCATTCTCACTATCGTTGACCGCTTTTCTAAGTCTGCCCGCTTCATTCCCCTACCCAAACTCCCCTCCTCTCTGGAAACGGCCCGCCTGCTTATCGACCACGTCTTCCGCCTCCATGGAATCCCTCTGGACATTGTCTCAGACCGGGGACCCCAGTTCACATCCCAGGTCTGGAAATCCTTCTGCCGTGCCTTTGGTTCCACTGCCAGTTTCTCCTCAGGCTATCACCCCCAAACCAACGGACAGACCGAGCGGGCCAACCAGGACCTGGGGGCGGCACTCAGGTGCGTGGTGTACCACAGCCCCACCTCCTGGAGTTCCTACATCCCCTGGATTGAGTACGCTCACAACTCCCAGGTCAGCGCTGCCACTGGTATGTCCCCCTTCATGTACGCCTTGGGTTACCAGCCCCCCCGTTCCCGTCCCTGGAGGAGGAGGTGGCAGTCCCCTCTGTACAGGCCCACCTCAGGCGTTGCCGCCGGATCTGGAGGGAGGCCAGGGCCCCCCTTCTCCGCACCGCGGCCCGCAACCGCCAGCTGGCAGACTGCCACCGGGCCCCTGCACCCACCTACCGGCCTGGGCAGCGAGTCTGGCTCTCCTTCAGGGACCTTCCCCTGCAGGTCCCTTCCAAAAAGCTCGCCCCCTGATTCATCGGCCCCTATCCCATTGAGGCCATCGTTAACCCCTCGCAGTATGCTTAACCCTCCCGTCTCAACTGAAAGTCCACCCTGTTTTCCACGTCTCCAGAATCAAGCCTGTCGCCACCAGCTCCCTCTCCGTACCAGCGGCAGCGCCTCCCCCTCCACGGATGATTGATGGTCACCCCGCCTACACGGTGCGCTGGCTCCTGGACGTGCGGCATAGAGGTCGGGGGTACCGCTACCTGGGGGACTGGGCCGGTTACGGCCCGGAGGAGCGCTCCTGGGTTCCCTCCAGCCAGATCCTGGATGTCCGTTGAGGGGGGGCCCTGTTGAGGTGACGGTGACAACCCGGCTGACGGTGAGTGCCCTGGTTTCCTTTTTTTCCCCCGCTTTATTTCGCTCTGCCTGCCTCCCTGTGTTCTCCTCCTCTCTCCCTCTGCTCCTGAGCCCAGCCAACTACCCGCACCTGCACCTCATCAGCCACCTCGTCAGCCTGCCACACCTGCCTGTAATCAACCTCATTCCTGCCTGTATTTTTTATGTTTTTTTCTCCACACCATCCTCGCTTGATCGTCATTGCTTGTTCTGATGTGGAGTGTATGACTGATTGATATAGCCAATCATATTAAAACGGGCCTGCCCCACCCCTGTCTGGGTCAGTAACCACGCATTATGGGCCAGTCGATCGAGGAACATACCAATAGATTTTCAGTGGTTTATTTGCCCAGTTGCCCAGCGGCCCACAGGGGAAACTCCCGGTACTCTGCCCTTGCCACTTAGCTCTGTTCTGGTCACTACCAACTCCTCAAAACAAATATCTGGCTCCTTAGCCTGCTAGATGTTTGACTTTCTTCACCAGCTGCTCTAGCTTTGTCCATCTGCTGGGAAGATACAGTACAGTTGGCTTTTTTTCTAGAAATGGCTGCCTATGGGAAATTGATGAGAGCTGTTCAAACTTGACCCTACAGTAAACTATAAACAGGTATAACAGATGGAAGAGAACACACCAAAAAGAAAATAAACATTTAACACCTCCACGATCTCCAAACTCAGACCACGAGACACTACAAGGTATCTGCTAGACTGTGTTTAAACCAAATGGCAAGAAATGTGTTTAGCTGTGCTAAAAGATTCCGTGAAGAACTATTGACAAGAAAATGCTACTTAGTACTTCTATTAATTTGTATTAAACCCTCTAAAAATTTGGACGCTGTCATAGTTGGTCATTATTATAGATTTGATCTGGGGATGCACAGAAAAAGGATATTGGAGAATGTGCTTAACAGTTCACAATTTAATTGTTATAGGCTGACAACCTCCTTGTAGAATCAAAGGACACTGAAGGTTTGAGATAATAAAACACAAATACAAGCAGATGCTTGCCGACACGGTGGTAACTACAAAGCCACACTGTCGCCTCAAGTAACAGAGATGAGTAACATTTAACTACAAACTGCTGTCTGATCCTGGGGTTCCTTAGACAAAATCTTACTAACTAGTGGTTCATGGCCTGATAGCTACCTGGGAACCCCTTCATGAAAAAGTTAGGGAACCCCTCTGTGTGTGTAGGTGGTGTTAATGTAGCTTTCAGTTACAGTGGCAGTTTTTTTTTCTGCTGCTTTGCACTTCCCTTTTGTAATTTAATCAGCAGCCTTTCTGCGTCTCAAGCTCCACCTTTGGCAAGCCAACATGGCAATTAATTGGCTTATTAAATCCCTCCGCAATGCCCTATCAGCAAAACTATCAAAGACTAATCCTCCCTTTGTACTACAATAGTGTATGCAGGGATAGAGCAGAGTCGCATTTGCTGGAGCAGCTGACTTAATCAGGACTGAGAGTTGTCAGTAAGACAAAGTTATTGTGCTGTGAAGGCTGGGTGCAAGTAAGAGGCATGGATTACAGCTGTTACTGCAGTCCAGGTGTATTTACATGCCTAATTTGGAAAGTGTGTGTGTGTGAGAGAGAGCCAGGGAGATATGGTGCACCAAACACAGCATACTGTGTATGCACAAAATGCAGAATTTGAAATCCATCCAGGTGAGCCTGTTACCAAGAGTAGAAGAATGTTTTGCCTCAATCACCTCCTTTCATTAAAAACAAGCTTGCAGTCAAACCCACAGACATCCTGAAAACTGTGTGTGTGTGTGAGTAGGTGTGTGTAGGTGTGTATGTGTGCCTTGGGGAGGGCTAATTGAAGCTAATTTGTAGCTTTACAATGACTTAGCTTAGCTAACTTAATGACTGTCAGGTCTGATTCCCCAACATTGTCATTTCAGAGAAAGAGCAGCCAATATTATCTATCTCTCTCTTACCCAATGCCCAGTTCGCACATGTGCTAACTCACAAAGATTTGCACACAAAGATTCACACACACCTGCTGCACACCAATTAACATACTTCAGTCCCGCACACCTTTTTATTTGCTGTGTCATACTTTTACAACACTTTAGAAGTTTTCCGTTCCCTCTGTCGTCAACCAAGGATGCAAACAAGGTGACTAGCACATCATCAAACCATCTGGTATGTGATAAACAGAAAAAAAAACACACCCACACACACTCTCAGTAACACATGGACAGACATTCAGTACACCCACTCTCTCTCGATACAGTTTATGTTGTTACCGTTCAGACAGTTGTGGGTAATCCCAATTCAGTAGCAGCAGGAAGTGAAAACTTCTCAATGTGACCCCCCTGTGTGTGGAAAGGATCATTCCTGACTATTGGCTCTATCTCTCTGCCTGACTGCTCCTGTTGATGAGCAACAACCGTAGCCATGGGGAGCAAAAACTGCCATCTCTTTTGCCGTTTCCTCCCCTCTGATTCCTGGAGTGTCTTTAACGCAGCCACAGAGGCAAAGACCTCGGTAGTGTGCATCTTCAACTTTCTCTCCCTCTCTCCTTCGAAACATCTTCCAGCTCTCTGAGAGGGCATTGATTCTTCTCCAGGGAGGGAAGATGTGTCACCCTGCACGGATTGGATTGATAACGCTGGGCTAAATATAGCCCTGCGGCAGGCAGGACGGTAGAGGATATTTTTAGATGTGTTTATAGTGCCGCGACTCGGACACTACCTCAGCTGAATGACCAAATGGAAGTAAGGAAGGGGTGGGGGGTACTGTGACTCTCTCATTGAGAGATTACTGCACTTAGTGGGATTGTCAAAAAATCTGAGTGGATGAGTGCACTGTCTGTCCAGTTCAAAATGATCATCAGTTATGTTTAAAAATATGCTAGTCAAAATTAGTCCTCTAAAACATTTTCTGTTGACGTAAGCTTAGATTGAGTGGTTTCTTTGGCTCCATTGGCTGATTTGAGTAATGTATTGGCTTTCCGTTTACAACAGTCTCTAATCCATACAGCACACTCTCTGCTTAGAGCACTCTGAGAGTCTCACAGTCCTCTCTCCCAATGTGCTGAAGTGCTCACTTTATTTCGGCTGCAGGCGGTACTTACATGATGCTATCGGATATCACAATGTTGTATATTGAGCAGCATTGTTACAGAATCTATTTTTCCCCGCTTTTGCAATTTAGATTTAATAAGCATGCTTTCTTTTTATTTTTCTCTTTCATATACCCTTCAGCGTACATAAAAAAAATAAAACACGAGACACTTCTGTGTAAAGTGCTGACTCTCTCTGAATTGATCCCAGAGGTGCTGTGGGGTCTCTCACAGAGGCGATCATGGGCCTGAGCTAAATGCTAACACTTTACAGAACTGAAACCTATGCAAAATCGAAGCAAATAACCACATTGATCTCTGATCTTTTATTCTCATATTGCCAAAGCTTCCCCTCCAGCGCAGATCATTTACGGAGTTAATTGATTTGTCCTGCTGTGCGAGCCCTTTCTGTTGCCAGCCACATGCTGAGCCATAGGACATGTTCACATTGTAATATCCAGGGCAGCAACAAACAAAACAGTGTCTTTTAGATCAATCAGAAATCCAGCTGAGATGAACAGATCTTTGCTTCCTTGTCTATTCAACGGCGATGCCTGTAGAAAAAGAATGCTTTGTCGTGTACAACACAGACTTAAGTTTTGGAACAGATGTTTCTCTCTGTGCTGCAGTGCCTCACTTCCCCTTCTTGTGAATTTTACATTATGGTGAATCATTTCTTCAATTGCTTGTCTTCATCTTGTGCCTCCATCCAAATCACCATATTCTCCTTTCACCAAAACCACCCAAATACCCATCATCTAGCCATGCACGGTTTCTCCAATCAAATGGCATCAAAAATAATGTGCACGCAGGTTTTTATGATGGGTGAAATTAGCAGCTGTAGTGTTTGACTAGAAAACATGCATAACCATGTGTATTACCGCTTGAGAGACACAACCCTATTGACACATGGCCAAATAAGCCAAACTCACCTGTAGATAGTGACAGGGCCTGAGGTTGGGCTTGAGGTCAGTGGGCGTCATGGGCTTTTCCAGGTTGAGAGAGGACTTCCTGTAGGCCTCCTTGGCTTGGCTGACCGTTAGCGTTGACCAGGAGCTCCTCTTCATGAACTTTCCCTCTGGTGCCATGCTTATGCTCTCGCAGGCTGAGCACTTGACATCGTTGTTACTCTTGGATGTCTTCAGCGACAGGTCTCCAGCCAGGTGGCCATGCATTGAGTCAGGGTAGCAGTGGCTGATGTGGTCCATAGGATGCCGTGACATGACGCTGGGTGTTCTGTATGTGCTGTCACTATCCAGGTTGTCATCCGAACTCCACCAGCCTCCCGAGCGCTGCTTGCCGCTACCGTCAGATTTGCGTTCTTTGCTCTTGCTGCGTTTGCTGTGTTTGTGGTGGCCTTGGTGGTGGTGATGGTGGTGGTGAGAGTTGTCCCGGTGCGAGTCGCTTTTGGTACCGTTCATTTTGGAGGAACCTTCTAGAGAGTGTGACTTTGTGAAGAGCTTTTGTACCGAATGGACTAAGTGACGTATTCGCCCAGGGCTTTCATTACGCTGCTCTGTAGTTGTGGTTGTGGTGGAGGTGCGTTGGTATTGCAGTGTGTGGAAGCCATCCCGGTGCAGCGGCATCTGCTTCTCAAATTGGTCCAGGAGGTTTGCTGGGATTCGGTTCATTTTGCCACTGCCACCGTGCGAGGATGAGCCACCGTCCTCTCTGGATTCCCTGCCACCAGAAGTGTTGCCACCGCTGTCCCGCGAGGCGCTGCCGTAGTGCATGCGGGGGAAAGTGCTACTAGAGATGGAGTGGTCAGTGGCCGACATGGACACTGGCATCACCATGCACTCAGAGTGGATGGAGCTCCGTGGGGAGCAGCGGTGGTGACTCTCAAGGGGACAGCTTTCAGTGGGGCTGAGGAGGTAGGAGGGGGGGCGTGAGTTGCCATGGTGGAGGTGATGATCCAGGGAATGGTCGCATTCAGCCAAGCCGCAGGTGTGGGCTGAGGTGAGTTGGAGCTGGGCAGGGCGGCCGCCAGAGAGACCCTTCATGTTCCTGGGTGGAGGGGAGTAGCTGTCCTCATCGAAGTATTGCGAGGGCGACCATGAATACTGCTGGTCTGAAAGAGAGAGAGAGAATATTAAATCACACCCAAAGAAAAACACATTTTCCCAGAAAAAGAAATGCATTTCACACTTAATGATGAGGGGGAAAAAGCCTAGTACCAAATGACATGTCCTCCAATAGGTCATTATTCACCATACTCTCACTCTCCACATCTACTTCAACTACAAAGGACACTCAAAAAAACTCAAAAGGTAGCACATCCAAAATGTGGAAGTGAAATCCACAAACAAAATCTCAGTTGTCCTATTTTTCCCCTTCTCTTCAGGTCTGTGGCATACTGCGAGAGAGACAGAGAAAAAAAAAAGAGAGAATGAAAGAACGAGAAAGGCAGGAGACAGGTAGGAGCTCGCACTGCCATTTATCCAATGCAAAGTGAAATAATAGCCTATCACTCCATGGTGCTGGTGTCATCCGTCAAAGCCCTGAGGAGAGCGCTGTGAGGCGTACGGCCAGATAGGCGTCCTTGGGAGACAATCACGAAATGCACCTTCTCTTTCTGTTGGCCATGTATTCTTAGATTAAAACCCAATTCTGAGTGATTGGTTACCAAGGGTAGACGTCCCACCACTCTATTCCAATGTCTTTAACTTAATCAGAGGATAGGTTTACTTTATCTTTAGGCCTCACCACCATCTGCGGTCACTATAATTACAATGCCCTACCTTTGAATCACTTCAGGACAATGGAGGTTAAAATTCCACATGGGACAGTAAGCATGCTACATGTTATGTCATGAATGACCCCCTAATTATTAAACTTGATCCTCTGCCTTAATGTGGCTTTATCTTGGAAACAATTAAAGTGTAGAACAGATCCCAAAATCTGAAGTACTTCATATCTTCATATCATATATTTAGTGTACGAGATTACAACTAGCTTATGAGTGCTAATTAAGTAAAATTGTATAACTAAGTGTAGAATCTTATCATTTCTAATTAGCTTTGCTTCATAAAATAAACATTTTGTCCACCCTCTGTTTTTGATTTTCCTCATCACCATGGTTCTCCAAAAGCTTGCCTGGGTCATATTTCAGACTTATCTGCACAGTGTGAAATAGGAAATAAACAAACAAACAATGAATAGCTATATCTAAGCTCACTTGCCTGCTAATGATACGCCTCATAAAGCCATGCACTTTCACTCCCACAGTAACCCCATAAAATAAAGGAGAGTTTTTATGAGCTACTAGGAGAGAGAGATAGAGGAGGTTTTAGGCCAAATTGTAGCACTTTTAAAGTATATTAATGTATTAACAAATCAATCAATTCTTAAAAGATTCTGATCTTAATTCTCATATCTTGACATAAATACCATAAACAAAAAGGATAACTGGGCTGGGGTCTGAGGACCCTGTTGTTTGTGGAGGAAAAACACCTTCACTTAGCACATTCAGGTGCTCCAATGACCAGAATTATATAAGTATATATATAAGTACTAATGAGTGAAATGCCAGCAGGGTGCCACAACCTTGTGGCTGCACAAATTGTTCTTACTGCTAGGTTGGAGTTAAATGTGATTGTCCATCTCATACTGATGCTATTTTTAGTGCTGTTAATTAATGATGACCACATTTTCCCTTAAGACATCTGCTTCCTTCCTTTTCTTTTCTCAAAATGTCTTAAAATAAAATCAGGGAAATGAAGGTCTTAAATTGTCTTAAATTTATGTAAATTTGCTGAAGGTATTAAATTTGCAGATGGTGCGTTTAAGGCCAGTGGTAAAATTGTCACGCACAAAAACCTAAAATGCCTAATTAGCGTGTATTTGTATGATTTTCTTTTAGTAATGTGAGACCCCGCCATTAATATAACTCACGTGTTACATTTAGGTTAGCTGCAGATGTTGATGTCTGGCTGCCTGGCCAAAAATAGTCAAATCTTTTTTTAATCATTATTTTTATTATTATAAGTTTAAAGGCTGATTTGTTGCTCTTGAAGAAACCAGATGGTTAATTGTGCTTTTAAACTTTTCTTTGCAGTCAGAACATGACAAACACTTGATGCCAAACAGCAGCCTGGTATCAAACAGTGGATCACTTCACAAAGCTGAGGTAAAACATTCGAAACAACAAATATGCATGAGAAAAGTAAAATCTTTTTTCAGTCCCTTTTCCTCAACATAATAAAGTGAGTAAATCAAATATTTATTGAACATTTGTTATTGAGAAAGATTGTATCATAATAAGTACCATTATTGTTTTATTGCCCAGCCCAACTAAAAACCTGAGCATGATCAATAATTGGCACTGTTTGAGCACGTTTATGCACAACACTGAATGGATACACTGTCTAGGCTCTTGTCTGCGTTGTCAAACTTTTGGATTTTATTTGCAGAAGACTGCGGCCGATACATATTTCCGCCCAAGTAGCTGCTGTTTTTGTGGTTATCAAGGCATTTGCATCCATGTGGTCATGGTGTATCCTGACCACCTCCAGAGGTCGTTTTGCTGATTGGATCACAATCTGTTCTCAATGTGTCTCGGGTGCATTTACACCTGTACTTTCATGTGGTTAAGTGCTACCCAGTCACAATCTGATCACCCAAAATACATTTTAATGCCAGGTGAATACAGCATCTATGTTCCCTGATTTGGAATATGCAAAGTCTTTCAAATGTGGTGAAAATAAAACTGCCAAATGTGGCATTGCGTCGTTAATTAAGAGATCAAACGCGCATCTCTTTTTCTTTTTTTTTTAGATTTGAGGTCTTAAATTTATATTTGTTGAGGTCTTAAGGTGTCTTTAAAAGCATTAAATTTGACTTTTAAAATGGTGCAAGAACCCTGACTTGTACCTCCTCTTTAGCCATCGCTCTTCACCCCTGGTACCCCAGGCCCTCATTGCCATTTTCCATTGATCAACCAGATGCCCTCGGACTTTCCCTCCTTGTTACCCAATCAGCAGCCACAAGTATGTAAACACAGCCGGCTTAAAAAGGCAAATCAACGTACTACATTTTGTCAGGCCTGAACTCGGCCCTGGACTTCCCTGCTCACCTGTTTCCATTCTCCCTCGTCAGCTCCTTTCCACTCACTCCTTGCCAGATCAGATCATAGCTACATTTCTCACAAGGGCATTTTAAGGGATAGCTACCAAACAGTATACACAGTGTGGACATATCTGTGATGACTGATGTTAATATGCACACACTCTCTCTCAACCCTTCCAGCAACTATTCAGTAATTAATTTAAAACAGATTTTTTGATGTCTGAATATTTATTGTGTGCTTCTACATACTAATACAACTGTATAAGCTTCACTTTAGTATACATACAAGTTACAAACCAGATAGTGTGCTGTGTGAAGTTCCTCTGGGTCCTGTCCCTGCACCAAGAAGATGTTTGTCTCTGGGTATACTGAGGATTTTCAACTCAATTATTTTGTTAATTGCTCTGAGAATTTCTCATTCACAAATCACAAAACCTGTCCACGATCACGAGAAATACTTACTGTGCTGTATGTGAATTGTGACTAAGGATTAAGGGTGGATGTTCCTTTTCATCTTTCAAATTGGATAAAATTTATTCCATTCAAACTTATTTTTAATGAGGTCTAAGATCTCAACCCCTGAGGTGCAGCCTTGCTCTTCTGTTGCTGTCGTCCTCCATCTGTTGAGATGAAAACAAATTCTCCTTGTTTACCAGTCTTGCATGAGGATGTCTACTCGGCAGCCTGTTGTAAAATTAATCCAGGCTACTCTAAGCATGCATGGAGGGGTGGAAAAGGATAAGACATTTTCCCTCAGGAAGGACTGTTTTTGTAAGGCTGCACATAACAGAGCTGAAAATGCCTATAAAAAAACATTACCACTAAGTACAAATCAACAGGCTGAATTAGGTGAACTTGCTTGGCCTAAGTCAATCCAGTTCATTGCTCACTAGTCATTACGGCAGAAGGATGAGGGTGCATTATTGATAGATGTGATGCTACATTTCTGTCTGAAGTTATGTCACTGTCTTACTCTAAGGCCTTTCTCTGATGTCTCTCAGGGAGCTGCACTGAATACATTATCTAGCAGCAGAGTTATGGCATTTCCTGGGATTATACAGCAGATGACAGACTCATCCGCCCTCCATCTCTCTCTCTTTTCTAACCTTGTCTTCTGCTGATACAGAATGGAACTTTTGTTAAAGTAAAGAAAAAAGTAGACGCACAAAGTTCTACAAAATATCTTGAAGGTTATTTAACATGAACACGATGCGGCTTGACGGAAAGCAGCTCTCTCACTGAGAGCGCATCCTTCTGGCAAGTGCTCTGCAAACAGGGAGACAAGTATCTGTGACATCTGTGGAAAGGGAGAGGGCTTGTTGTTTTTACACTGATACCAGCACCTGCCATCACATTATCAGCTTCTTGGCAAGGGTGCCAACTGCTTGAATGGACTGCTAGGATGGAGGGTGAATTTAGAAAGTGGATGGCAATTAAATTTCAGCAACATTTTCGTTTAATGTCGGGCTATCTTGCTTTTAAATGTTGATGAGGTAATGATAATAATGATGCATATGAAGATGAATAACAATATTTTTATGAAAGGAAAAGGCAGGGATTCTTAATGCTGTCTTTATGCTAAAGGCTAAACCAATTCACCAGACACACTTTTCACTGCAATGTTAAGAAGCCCTTTTTTGATAAACAGACATTTCCCGAGTTAAAAGCCCCAATCATATTCAACTCTTTGCACATTCTGCAATCGTCCAATCATGTCTAACTTGAAGGTTCAGTGTGTAATATTCTAGTGACAGAAATTCAATATAAGATCCTTAACTATGTTTTCAGTGGTGTATAAAGACCTTACATAATGAACCATTATGTTTTTATTACCTTAGAATGAGACATTTCTATCTACATAACCGCGGGTTCCGTCTTCCATGGACGTCACCATGTTGCAGCGCCAGGTTTCTACAGTAGCCCAAAATGGGAAAAACATTTCTGTCAGTGTAGACACTCATCATAACGATGTATACATACGTTCGAAAACGAAGAAGAACTAATAACATACAGCAGGGGTCGTCAAATACGTTTTGCATTTGCATTTATTCATTAGAAGGTGCACAACAACCTACGGATGCTTATTTTCGTTTCCCCAGTATCTCCAGACATAGGACATTTAGGGGAATCACGTTTTCTGATGGCTATTTCAGAGAATTTTTCAAAGTAAAAGCTCTCAATTCAACTCGAAATAAAGCATTTCTGCAAAAAATAACTTTCTAACTTTATTTTGTAGGCAAAACCACTAAAGAGGAAGTGATTATGTGAGTAACTGTTGCTGCCATGACTGAGATCTATTTCAGCACCACTATCAAAGCCAGATATTATTGCTGGCGGGCAGTTTTGGCGAGGGTCCATAATCACTGAGAGAATTAACGTGTCAATCTCAATTCCTTGTCAATGTTGTAAAATGCCTTTGTATAAACTTTATCCATTGTGTGGTTTATATTGGACTGAGGTGCAGAAACAGTGACAATGTTACACACTCTTACATTTTCCATGTTATCTGTCAGTGACCAAGTAGCAATAACATATGGTTCTACTGAATAATTAAGTTAATATAATTTCTTAATATATCTATTTAAAGAAACCTCATTTCTTGGCTACTCTCTGTTGTCTCAGACGACAACATCTTTGCCCTGTGTCAGTTCACAACGTCACCGCTAGATGCCACTAAATCTTACACACTTAACCTTTAACACCTGAACCAATATCCGCTAGCTCTGTAATGTTGGCAAAGCCCTTGAGGGTGATAAACACAGCTTATTTCTGACACAACGAGTGGAGGGTAGGAAGACAAGAGTCCGAGGAAGAGGGAAGAGGCTCATTTATTAAGGGCTTCTGTTTTGTGCTGCTGCTCCGCCCGCGTGCAGAGTGTGAGTAAAGGTCGTTTTGCTCCTCTTAACACATTAGCATTTAAATAGCATTATATCTGCACTGAGTATCACTGACAGCTCCCACTCTTCCACAGGCTCAGACCCTAACTGGAGTTGAAAACAAAGTTAAAAGATAATAAAGCGCTGGACTAGACTGAGAGATCAAAGGCATGCGACCTTCAGAATTGGCAGTGGTTAGCGTGGTGGCTAGCTGCAGCACTATTTAAGAGGGGATTAAGATAAAGAGTCCCAGTGTTGAGGCAACACATGAGAGGCGTGCGATGACAGTCTTTAATGTTTTGCATCAGCTAAAGAATTGTTAATTTCTAAGTTGTCTGGCATCAAACACGTCAAACTGCTAAACTACTTTCATTTGGTTGTTTAATCATACTACTGGTCTACTGTTACATATGTATCTATGAAACAACAGTAAAAAGGTGATTTTTAGAAATGGATTCTACCATGTGAGTTAACAATGTAACTGTTAATCCAAGCACTGATAAACAATGTATTATTAACATACATACAATTATTTTAGTAATTCATTGAGGTGTTGTGGATTACAAACCTATTTCTAAAACTGTATTGGTGGCCCTTGTGTTGACTTTTGAAAAAGATGAAAGAAACCATAAGACCCCAAGTTCATTTAGATACTACTGTATATACTTTTAAATTCAGTGAAAATTTCTATTTTGTGCAACAAATGCCATAGGCAGGGACACATTTTTCATATAGCAGTTCAGCAGCAGTGACAAAAACTGGTGTAGAATATGTTTCCTGAAACAGCCTTGTCTAGCTATTCCAGCAGCATCCCTTCCAACTGGCCAGAGGAAAGTCACACCCTTTATTTTCTGAGCAAAACAAATCGATAGAGCAGCTTTCTTATCCATCTCCCAAAGGTTAAATGCAGTCTCCTTTCCTTAGAAAATCAAAGGAAGGCGAATTGTGTCCTCAACCCTCGGGGCAAATCAGCAATGGCCTGAGCTATTAGATTTGAGAGGGAGGCAATGGACAAAGAGGCAAAGTAGCAAATCTGTCAGCTTTGCAAGTCTCATGATATCCACCACAGCAGCGCCGATCAAAATAAAGCCCCTGCTTATGGCTTTGGCAGATATCCTGCTCACTTGTCCATCCAAGTGACGGCACAGTGCGATTCATGCATACTGTACATTTCAAACATAGAGTGTGAGCCGAAACTGAACCCACAGCATTTTAGCTACTCAAGTAACTGAACTGTTTTAAACTGCCACAGCAATTTGGAGCCAAGCGCTTGTCACTGATATCTGTCTTCGGCCGAGTGTGCCAGAAAAAAAGACGTTTATTCCATGTTTTCCGCTCACATGAGGTGAAACAAAGGGTCGGTTACATTATCGTGTGCTGAGGCAGCACTGTATGTGTCACATGTGGACATGTTCTCATGGTTGCTCAAACACGTACACACAGGGGAGGACCCGCTCTTGCAACTGGCCTTAAGTCAAACTGGGAATTCATGCTGTGGTGATTTACAGAGTCACTAAATCTATACCGTAACAATGATTTACACTATTAAAAAAGACTAGCAGTCCACATACACACGCTTCTGTGTTTTGGAGCCTATGATGAACATTACCAGCTGTGTTAAAACAATGATTACACAATAAAAACAATCACAACAGTGATCTTATTATTTATGTTCTTCTAGAAGTGTGGGTATATCTGATAACATGCAATAGGGTTGCATAGAGGGAATTGAGACCCTAGTATTTACTGGGAACTCTGGCCGAAATCTACAACAAGAACCTTCATGTTTATGTGTGTGTGTGTGTGTGTGTGTGTGGTTATGTATGTAACTGTATGTTTCCATACTATCAGACTATATGTAGTTAAATGAAGATGCCTTTTCCAAACTTCATTAAAGCAATCTCAGAACTGCAATAGCTAAACACCAAAGTCCAACCTTGAAATAATATAACTGGATCAACTTTTCAGCTGCAGCAACTTCCTCCAATTGCTTGTAATGCTAAAAGAAGCTCAGCTGTGCAACAAAATATTTTTCAATGTAACAACACATATTGTAAAATATGTCAATAAAAAACTATGCAGGCTGTTTAACAAGTGCCCTCCTCACGCATGCAAGAGATTTACCTTGCCTGTGACTGCCACATATGAAGCGAAACTCTCAGGTTAGCACTGTAAAGATGGTCAGATATAAAAACTATATTAAACATATTAAAACTAGAAAGAGGATCTCCTAACATACAGCTTTCTGTATGGTTGCCATTGTGTTTTTTTCAACCTCAAAAATAGTGTACTTTTAACAGGAATCACACTACTAAAAATATAACCACATTATCTAACTAATATGAAAGAATAGCATCACAAAATGTTATAATTATCAGCAGTTCTGTAATTATTAACAGCGGTTCTGTGGTTAAAATCAAACTTCATTCATGGAGAAAAATCCAGTTTCCACAGGAAAATGACTGATATACTCCCAGGAGGAAATAACTTAAAAATCACATAAAACATTCAACCCCAATTTACAATAATGCACACATTTATGTGCATGTTTGGCTTGTTGCACCGTAGCCTCTGGCAGTTCCAGCTGCACCAAGCTGCATGTGGTTACGCTTACACACCTGAGTGTGCCCCCCTTCCCTAGCAATCAAAGCCTACACCCCACTATCATTCTCTCAGCAGGGTAGAGGTTTGCCTGTGAACACAGAGGGATAGATTAGAGCAAGGAGAAGCTAGCTGAGGTAAGTGGGTATTGTCTGTATGAGCTCCTGTAAACAACAGTAATGATTAAGGGAAGACAGTTAATATGTGGCTGTATGTTTTGTGAGAGTCTAGGGAGATAACAGGTACAGGAGACTGTAAAAATTATACTGATACAGAGTCAACAGGAACTATAACACCAGATATGCACACACATGCACACACACACACACACACACACCTCAAAAGAGCTCTGCATGCAAGTCTATCAGCCTCGGCACTAATCTCTTCAAAAATGATTAGACTATTGGCAGGCTGTCCCAACAAATGTAAAATGCCAATTTCTCTTCTCTAACACCCAATTTCACCTACAGAGTGGTGAGCTGAAGGCAGCCATAGTATTTAGCTGCAGAGAGATTATAGGGGCCAGATATGGAGAAGCAGCTGAATGTCTGAATACTTATTGTGAGCCCGCTAATGATGAAGCGCGTTATCTGTGCTACGCTCAGTGCTCCTCCTCAGCTCCCCTCCCTCTCTGCCAGTCAAAGTGGGGACGGAACTATAGGTGACAGAGTGAAATTTAACAAAGAGTCAGGATCAGCTGTCCTTGTTCCTCCTCGAACGACAATACTTAAGGCTTTTGTGCTTTCCAACTTTATGTCCTTGAACATAAAAACGCTGAATTACGAATGCTCACACTGAAAACTTACAGCCCATCTCATATTCAACTGCGGTCATTTCATCCCACACAACATCACAACAGTAGCAATGGTGCCAAATTGCCTTGCTATCTTTGTATCATTTGTTATTCAGGCAACGATCTTCTCAATCTAAATCTTTTCAAAGCCCCCTTTTCATTCACAACAGCCACAGAAATTGACTTGGAGTCCAACAATGCCCGGCGCAAACTCTTGCCAAGTGTGGTAGATTGCATGGGCTTGCATTTACATGGTGGGATCATAAATCCAGCACAGCTATCCAGCTATGAATAAATCATGCTGAATGTGAAATTCTGCCACAGGAAAAGCCCTGAGTGTGTGTGTGTGTGGGAGAGAGACAGAAAAGAGAGTAAGTCACATCTTATGTAACAACCAGGACTGCATTCCCAGGCAACTTAGTAGAGAAAGCCTCAGAAATGTTCCTGGTTGCCGTAGCAACAAGCTTTGAAGTTCCCATCCTTTGCTGTCTTTGCAGCCACCGAGGACAACATGAGAGATCAGTAGTTATTGTCCCACTGTTTATCATTTGCAGGGATGATATAAGTATATCAGATGTTTTAATGCTCAACTCGGCAGCAGGTTCATCACATATCAACTATTCATGATCCAGCTCATGTTGGCCGGCAGACGAGAAGGTCAAGACCAGACCTCAGTCCCCCAAGACCATCCCTGCACGGAACTGATTTTAAAAACATTACAGGTCCCACGTGCCCTGCAGGCATCCACACTAGCCACTCAGCCTGAAGAAGACAATTGAAATCCTTTCCCCTCTAATGTAATTTTCCTCTCTGCAGACCACAGTAGCCCAGAGAGCGGAGAGCGGGGGGCCAGCCGTAATGACTTTTTTGAGATGGAAGTGATACCAATCCAGTTCAGATCGTTGTCTCTCATTCGACTTCTTCTCCAAAGTCAGACGGAACATTAGAAGCACAAAGTCAATCAGTGTGATGATTAGCTGTGATGTTAATCTGGACAAAATCAGAACAGAAAAATTAACTGTACTGACAACATTTGAGGGTGGAAACAAGTAGTACTAATTACCATGAGGATCACATGCACTGTGTGTGACTGTAGGAATTCAAATACTGAACTCTGCTGCTGCACAAAACCATGGGCCAAAACAACCCTCACTCATGACACCCGCAAACATCCACGTGTTGATCTGGATGGAGGAAGGTTACATGTCGCTCTGAGGAGTAGAGGTGAACCTGGACAGATCTGACAGTAAAATGTAATTAGCGTAAGTGCCTGTCCCAGTGTTTTACTGGCCCAATTTCACAGCAGTGAAAGAAGTGCTATTGACAATGCCCTGGGTGGACTCTAAACGCATCATACAAAAACTATTTACCATCCAATGCTGGAACAGTCAAACAGCAGATAACCACTCCATTGAGTGGTACAGATAAACTTGTTGGGCAACGTGCTGCAAACAGCTGCTATTAGGACTGATGTGACAGAATGTGTTGTTATTGCTGTATTTCATCCTATTAATAATGCTAAATGTTAAATTAAAACCTTAAGGTACTTTTACCA
The DNA here is from genome assembly GCF_021292245.1 of Micropterus dolomieu. NCBI lineage: Eukaryota > Metazoa > Chordata > Actinopteri > Centrarchiformes > Centrarchidae > Micropterus > Micropterus dolomieu. Next base: position 19,819,598 of record NC_060160.1, read on the forward strand.
CAGATCTGTCTGCAGGTTGTTCTCTAGATCCATCCATCCATCGTCAACCGCTTATCCTGTGTACAGGGCTGTGAGGGGCTGGAGTAATCCCAGCTGACATTGGGCGAAAGGCAGGGTACACCCTGGACAGGTCGCCAGTACATTGCAGGGCCACACATAGACAAACAACCAGTCACACTCACACCTAAGGACAATTTTAGGGCCACCAATTAACCTAGGTTGCATGTCTTTGGATGGTGGGAGGAAGCCGGAGCACCTGGAGAGAGCCCATGCAGACACGAGGAGAACATGCAACTCCGTTGTTCTCTTGATTCATCAATTAATTGTTTAGTCTTTAAAATGTTAGAAAATACTGAAAAAATGCCCAGACCCCAAAGTGACGTCTTCAGGTTTTGTCTGACCCACAGTCCAAAACCCAAAGATAATCAGTTTACTATCGTAGAAGACTAAAACAACACTGGACAAGCAGGAACCAGTAAATGTTTTGTATGTTTTCTTGAAAAATGTCTTGAAATTTCATAAACTATAAATCAATTTTCACCATTTTTGCAGATACATTTTCTTTCTTTCAATCAAATAATTGAGTCAATGACTAATTTAACTTAAAAGGTAATTTTTAGAACTAATTATGACACTTGGTAAAGCATAAGCTTTATGTGATTAGACAAGAATAACTTGAAGAAAGACATTAATGACAATAAAGAAAAATGTGTGAAGTTACAATATGTGTACACAAAATGTGCAATCATTTGAGACTTATTTTAAATGAATTCTGTTTCTTTGGATTTGCATCAATTTATCTTGTCTGGCAAGTTCAAGCCCATCTAACGCCTCTTAAAATGGTAAGCTGATGCCCAAAATGACCCACAGTAATGAGAAGTCAATAACAGACCAAGGTTCAAAAATTACCATTGTGAGATGAGAAGAGTCCAGTACAAAAGGTCACAGAACACTGAGCTGTCTGACTTTTTGCATTTTGGCAACCTAGATGCTAATTTACATATTAGTTAATAAAATATTTTCTAGATTTCTTAAATTTCCCTCTTGTAAGTCATAGAGGAGGTTACACTGCAAAGTGTTAATTAGGTAAGGACGTTATGGCAGCTGATAGGAAAAGCAACTTATACATAACACTTGTTGATGATGTTGTCTTACAAAGAAATGTAGATCATTCTGAATTCTGAAGCGCTTTGAGTGTCTAAGATAAAGCACTATACAAATGTAAACCATGATTATTATTATGGTGCGTTCTATTTACCTCGGAAGTCTGAGGTCGGAACTGGAAACGACGTCACATTTGGCGGCGTTCCAATTAACGGAAAACGGAAAACCTTGCTCGGCCAGCCGTTGTTTACAACTAGCCAGGTTAGCCATTGTTACACTGGTTGATAAAAAAACGCATTGTGCTGTATTTACTCTTACTAAACACTGTAGCAGCATGTACACAGACAGCAGTTAGACAGCACATTGTGTACGAAAATTTATATGAGACACAAGTACACAGAAGTGCTAATAAACAGTATAAACTACAGCTTTGTGCCAGGAAGGCACCACAAGATCAGATATTGACATTAACACCACCTTGACTGTCAACATCTGTGCAAAAGCACTCTTAAGGAGGTAGGCTGGCTTTCATTTGCCTCCCCAGGCAGTCACTCAAACCATATGATTCTAGTAATAATTCAATGGAGTCAGGAGGCTGATTTTGTTTCCCCCCTAAATCCAACACAAGTAGCTGTAATGTAAAAAAAGGAGATAAAGAAACATGGATATAGGCTTTAAGTACAGCCGGACTGCATCGAATTTAAGGTGTCACCTTATATTTGATTCTAAAGTGTGCAACAGAAACGAAGACACAAGAAATACACATGAAACAGAGAAAACATATCAACAGCAAGTGTTGAGATTGATTTGTGACAGGCCAAACATGTTTCCCATTGTCAGTTGATATCCCTTCTTCACACTCCTTTTTATTCTTATTCCCAGGGGTTTGACTGCAGCCTCTTCCACTGAATCTCATCGACATGCCATTTTTGAATCTCTGTGAGGCGAGCAGAAGTAACTCATAATGTCAGACGGGTTAGCACACATGCATTTGTGTGTGGGAATCTGTGTGCTGTCAGATCGAGAGAGTGCGTGAAGAAGAGTAGCAGGTATGGGGGCAGAAAGAGGGTGAAAGACAGGCCGGTTTTAACAGCACAAAGTTTTGTTAGGAACACTCACTTGGTGTAGTAAACGGAGATGACAATAACATTTTACTTGGAGGTACAGTATAACAACAGTGCGCTCTTTGATGCTGAAATACATATACCATGGTAACTTGAAATACACAGCAAAATGATAAATAGCAGACAGGCAGCAAAGCAAAATGAACTTGCATAGCATTAAGTATATAATTCATAATTCATAATAAGTCAATGCGTAGGAAACAGGCTTCAAAATGTAATGCTGATAAAGATGTTTGCCAATATTTGGACTTATGTCATGGCTGGGAAGCTAACCAACTCGAGATTCTCAACATTGCTCTAAAAGCAATCTCTGACATAACTGTTTCTAAAGCAAGCGGAAGCACTACCACAATAGACATCCATCCCTCCATCCACCCACCCCATCAGTACTCTACAACAACTCTGGTCGTTCATTTCCTCCAAGCTTTAAGCTGGAGGTTGCTTAGAAACAATACTTGAGCACATCGCAGCCAGGGCCAGAGGCTTTGCCTTTGCCTGGGGACACATACAGTGCATGGGGAGATGTGACAGTCATAGTCACTAACTGTGTCTCACCTCCGGGGCCTGATCGCGAGGAGTTTGTATTTCTAGACTCAGTATGTCCTCGCAGGCCAACAACGCCTGTCTCATTTCAAAGGCTCTTCCGAATGGTGATGAGAAACACTGTGTGCCTTTACCCAAATTTGGAGAACACATCATGTGAATTCTTTGCAGCTGTCACTGTCCCACAATTTAATGTGCACTGGCCAATTGTTAAATGGTGTGTTCAGGAGATCATCTGCAATTTGTAATCAGAAAATATCATGCGACCACATTAAATTCACCAGGTAGTTAAGCTCAAGTGGGAATCCATCACTGGCAAACACAAAGTATCACATCAACAATGACAACAGTGAAAAATCCTCTGCAAGGTGTGAATAATCAGAAATCAGAGCCTGGTGCTATTAATCACAGGGTCACAGGGTGTTCCAGGAAAATACTTTTTGTCATTTCTATGGATATATTTACCATTAATCTGGCACACTGTATGCCAGTTGTCCATGTTGTGTTGAAATGAAACATGACAACACATCCTGTAAACTCTGCCTCACTTTAGCATCGGTATTTACATTTTGTTAGCCTTATGAGAACAACTACCTGGTGATACATTTGATAATATTTCACTTTATGAGTTCACAAGGAAGGCCTGAATGCTCCATTCTCATTTAGAGCTTAATTGATAGACTTGTTGACTAATGGATTAGTCAATGGAAGAAAATGAATCAGCGGGGAGGCTCGTTCTTGACATTGGGTACACGTATCTGTGATACAAATTCTAAACTCAAGGTTTACTTAGCAATTCAAGGATTGTCTCTGGTGTTAAATTCAAATGGCCTTCTTGACCAAAAACCAGTCACAACATAGGGGACACAGTCACTCACCAAGAGTCATTGGAGAGCTGGAGAAAGATCAAGGAGACCATCTGTATCCAACACCACAGAACATCTGTGAACAGTGACAGGGGTTACAATCTGCCCCTCACATATGACCACCTGTTATTATTTGACTTAAGTCCTATACTTAGGTTGTGGGATACAGTCAAAAAGCTTTGGGAATAGCTAACTGAACTTTGGGCTTAGAATTTGTTATCACAGATAATCAGCAACAGCGAAAAATGCCAGCTTGCCAGCATCTCAAATGTTATAGGATTTGAGAATAAGGGTCATTTTAGGAGAAAACAAAATAATAGAGCTGCAGGAAGTGGGTAGTCTGAGAAAAAACTCAAACTAAATTTACGAGAAAAAAACCAGATATTTTCTGATATTAAAGTGGTAAATTTACGAGAAATAAACATATTTTCTGAGATTAAAGTGGTAAATTTACGAGAAAAAAACAGATATTTTCTGAGATTAAAGTGGTAAATTTAAGAGAAAAAAACTCAAATATTTTCTGACATTATAAAGTCACACATTTGCGGGGGGAAAATACTTGGACAACAGCTGTCACATCTAAGCGACTTTCACCAGCCACTATTATGAGATACTTCCTTCTGTTTAAAGACAGATAAAGTGCCCTCTAGGATGCTCTTTTAGTGGAGAAAACCAGTTATCCAGTACCTCATCCAGTACAAACGGCCCGACAGGTTTTTGGTCTCAGAGTTTAAAGAGCTCTGTTTTGTCTGCCTTTGCCCTGCCTCTACCTGCCTGCCTGCCCAGCTTGCTCTATCTGCCTACCTGCTTACAGAGATTCACCATGCACATTGATTGAACTATTAGCAATAAATACCCTGTGATTTCTCCTTTTACAACTGTCTCCATGTCTGCATCTGAGTACTCTCAGCCTTACTGAGAGTACTCAATACTCTCAGCCTTGGACTAGTGAAGCTGTTGAGGACCTACAGGCATGTTTGGACTGTACTGACTGGGATGTTTTCAAGAAGGCTACCAACAATCTGGATGAGTTTACAGAGGCTTTGACATCCTACATCAGCTTCTGTGAGGACAGCTGCATTCCAACACGGACCAGGGTGAGTTATAACAATGACAAACCCTGGTTCACAGCTAAACTCAGACAGCTAAGGTTGAAAAAGGAGGAGGCATTTAGGAGTGTTGACAGGGCCGGGTGCAGGGCGTTAAAGCACAGGTTTAGCAAGGAGGTGCAAGAAGCTAAACAACTGTACGCAGAGAGACTAAAGAACCAGTTCTCTGCAAACGACGCCACTTCTGTCTGGAGGGGGTTCAGACAGATCACAAACTATAAACCCAAAGTCCCCCACTCCATAAACGATTCTCGCCTGGCAAATGAGCTGAATCAGTTCTACTGCCGCTTTGAGAGTCAATCGGACACCATCCCCCGTGACTCCTCCGCTCAGCTTCAGCCTCAGTCCACCACATCTTCCCCTCCCTCCTCAGAGCTGGCCAGCTCCACCCCCTCCCCTCCTCTCTCCATCACAGAGAGGGAAGTCAACGGTCTTTTCAGGAGGCAGAAACCCCGCAAAGCAGCTGGGCCGGACTCTGTCTCCCCATCCACCCTGAAGAACTGTGCTGTATTCACAGACATTTTTAACACCTCACTGGAGACATGCCATGTGCCAGCCTGCTTCAAAGCCTCCACCATCACCCCTGTCCCCAAGAAACCAAGGACCACTGGACTAAACGACTACAGACCCGTCACCCTGACCTCTGTGGTTATGAAGTCTTTTGAGCGCCTTGTGTTGTCCCACCTTATATCAATCACAGACCCACTCCTGGACCACCTGCAGTTCGCCTACAGAGCCAACAGGTCTGTAGATGATGCAGCAAACATGGCCCCTCAATACATCCTCCAGCAACCGGACTCCCCAGGAACCTAAGCCAGGATCCTGTTTCTGGATTTCAGCTCTGCTTTTAACACTATTATCCCGGCCCTGCTGCAGGACAAGCTCTCTCAGCTGAACGTGCCTGACTCCACCTGCAGGTGGATCACTGACATCCTCACGGACAGGAAACAGCACGTGAAGCTGGGAAAACATGTCTCTGACTCCAGGACCATCAGTACCGGTTCCCCTCAAGGCTGTGTTCTTTCCCCCCTTCTCTTCTCCCTGTACACCAACAGCTGCACCTCCAGTCACCAGTCTGTCAAGCTCCTGAAGTTTGCGGATGACACCACCCTCACTGGACTCATCTCAGGTGGGGACGAGTCCACCTACAGGCGGGAGATCGACCATCTGGTGACCTGGTGCAGCCAGAACAGTCTGGAGTTCAATGCTCTGAAGACCGTGGAGATGGTCGTGGACTTCAGAAAGAGCACAGCCCCACCCTCCCCCATCATCCTGTGTGAGTCACCACTGTGGACTCCTTCCGCTTCCTGGGCACCAACCTCAAGTGGGAGCTGAACATCACCTCCCTCACCAAGAAGGCCCAGCAGAGGATGTACTTCCTGCAGCAGCTGAAGAAGTTCAGCCTGCCACAGACAGTGATGGTGCACTACTTGGCAATAAAGCTCCTTCTGATTCTGATTCTGATTAAACCATAACAGCTTCGCTGCTGCCCCTCAAATAGCCTGAGTTCGCCACTGAAGCAGTGTGGCCAGGTCCACCAAAGTGCCCGCCAGGATTTTGAGTCTCTCACAAAGGTTGAATATAACAAAATAAATCTTCGGATTTATGTTTTATTAACATGTACTTGCATTATTAAGGCCCTAAATCGATGCAATTCAGACAAAATTTTAAAAGTCTTAAAAATAATGCTGGCATTTAAAGCTTGTAATGACATCTGCACATAAACGTGTAAAATGTCCACGTCAACATGCACTGTTGAAAATTCAAAACGAAAGAGGCAGAACAAATGATGGGTGTGCATGCTCTGTGAGCAAAGACCAATTTAATATGCCCCTCTCTGACAATTACATCACTGTCACTAATGACAGTTTGCCTTATTGTTACTATCATGAAGTAAACAACAACAACAAAATGTGCTGTGTGTTTTTCAGTTTTTATTGGTATGGATAGAGAAATTGCACATCTGGGTGGTCTGTTCCTTGACTGAAATCATTTAAAGTGCATGTGATATCCCTCCCACTCTCATCTCCATATCCAACAAGGCGAGCCCCCGAGGGTAACGACTGCATCGTTACATCACACTGCTTCCTGATTGGCCTCTAATGCTTGTCCTTGAGGCCCGAGCTTTGAAAAACCCCTGTATGTCATGTGTACGCATGCTGCAAATGAATGAGTCCACAATTACTTCACCCTGAGCAGTGAGGATTATAATCGAAAGAAGAACAAAACAGTTTGGGTAATGTAGTTGGTTCATCCTCGTTGACATTTTCTTCTTTTTCTTTTTTTCCCCTCCCGTTCCTCATCAGAGAGATTACACAAGTCTGGGAAAACACGAATTACAAAGTGTTCAATATTTGCAGGTGTGATTCAATATCAACAAACTGTTGCGTTCAGAGAAGTCTGTGTGACAGCATGTGATCCTACTGTAAATGAGGAACAGCGCGGTGAAGTCTCACATAATTTTTTCTGTTCAGAAAAGGCAGACATGGAGAATAGCTGAGGGGGAAAGGGAGCCATAGAAGAGAATGAATTAACATAGGACAAGGTGAGACAAGGCAAAGCAAGCAACGAGGCATGCTCATGATGGATTAACGTTGTTTTGCATGAATTAACAGGGAATATACGAAACATGCTGTGAATCAGTTTCACTCAATGGTCAATTTAATACGATTTAATACCCAATTATGTTTCACTTGTCATACTTTAATGCCGCCTGAACGTGAACAATTATAGGTGGTGATTTAATTGATGCTGGCCCCCTCATTCAGCGCTCTGCTAATGCCAAGGGTTTTGTCAATCTGATAAAGGCAATAGATAATAACTCATTACCTTGAGTTATTAATGTTGTGTTCACTCACTGAGCGTTGGGCATCACTCACTAAGTCCTATTGGGCGGCTTAGTGCAAAACTTGATCACAAACAGATTAGGAGTGATGGAGGGATGCATTTGTAAATACTGGCTGTGGCTCCATTACATTAAGAAGCCGGCAAAGGCCACAGAGCTGCAGTATATGAGGATATAAAGTTAAACGGCACTGGGACTAATTAATATCTCCTCATTTGCAAAAACTATTCAGTGGGAGGTGAAACTCATAAAATCAATGTTGCAGTTAAAATATCCTCCGCTTATTTACAGAATAGTTCTAGAGCAAATGTCAAACTTATACATGGCGTTTGATTGGCGAGACAGGGTAGGCAAAAACATCGTTTTATCATGCACTGGTCAATTTTGAGATTTTGAGCAACTTTGCTTCATTAAAACGTCTTCTTTCAGACTACTGGGGAAAAAGTCCAAGATATACACTCAGTAGTTTATTTTACTACAGTTTGTCTGTGTCTTGTAGATTTCTCCTAAAAGTCAGCGGGTGGCACTGTCTGTTTCTCTGTGTTTTGTGTGACAGTTCAGACATGCTGTAATTCAGTTAACAGTTTTTGTGTTTGAGATATATTTGTAGATATATTGGTGTTGTTAAGGATTTGATTCGATCTGTAAATATTGATTTCCAATAGAAATGTGTAGAATTTTACAATACTTATCTTTACAGGCTGTTTTCTTAAAATGAGTTTTTCCTCATACTCTGAGCCTAAAATCTCCACTTCAGCAGTTCTTACATAAACCAGTACAACCAGACAACCACACAACCTTTCCAGTTGTCTTCCTGACTATATTCTGAAGCTTTGTACAGGGGGGTTTGTTCATATATCATTCATAGCCTGAATTATATAATATTTTATTCCCCAAAACAGGTCAAAAATTGTTTTTTTATGCCCGTTGACAGTATTTTTTTCTTTATGAAATAACAAAAGGATATCCAAAATCCCCTCTGTAAAAAGAATTGGGTATAATATGTCAACAAAATAAAACAATAATTTTAAACCTGACTTAATTTGCATATTTAAATATAATATTTCAGAGAACATGTAATACAAAAAATATTGTGTTAATGTAAGTAATAAACTAGGAAAGTTTCATAGTGATATCTATCAGTTAAATATTTTATCCTATTCACCTGCCTTATCTCACCTTAACCATCAGAAATAGTCTGATGGTTAAGTCTGATAGTAGCACTACAACTATCTTCTCTGACCATTTACAAGTTTTTACCCGCTCGAGGTTGCTGTTGCTAAGGTCCACTGCTCAGCTGTGGCTGGTCGCCTCTTTTTTTTTTTTAGCATGCTAACAATTATAGGGG
>NC_060160.1:19828636-19886650 GCF_021292245.1 Micropterus dolomieu
CACACACACAAAATCTAATTATAAAAGTAGCTCTACATCAGTTATTGGTGCATTTTGGGATACAGTGAGCTGTAGAGTGTGTGCATGTGAATGTCAAGTGAATGCTGAGCCTGCTCTCCATATCTACATTCATCCCTCAATTCTCAATCACCTCCATCTCTCACACCTTAGCCTTTGATTATGATGACAACATTATGTAAGACTGTCTGTTGTCTACACAGTCCAAACAGAGAGTCATCAATCCACCGGGATGGATTTAATACCTGCCGATGATATAAACACAGCTGACATTCCATGCAGTGTGATGCATGAGCCATTTACCTGCTACCATTAACAGGGAAGTGTTATTAGCATCCTTCATGGAGATGGTGTCACCACACCACATGGGTACAAAGTAGCACTCTGATGTATAAGCCTCATCTGTCGATAATCTTAAACATATGGCAGTGTATATAGATACTGAGTGTAATACACTGATTAGCTATGATGCAGCGCTGCAGGCAAACAAAAGCTATGTATCAACACTAATGGACTGTGTCTCTCTCTCTCTCAAATCCACACAACATTTTGCTGAGCCAGGTGTGTGATGGTGAAACACCATTACTGCCGTCTTAATGAGAGCCCCGTGTGCCTTTCCCCCTGTGGTGGTCCCAGCAGGACCTTATCTGGGTCTGCGCCGTCGGACACGCTAGATGGGCGAGATAACCTCCATCTGTCTTCATGACTGTCTGGCCTTTATTGCTTTGGAGAAGTGCTGCTTTCACAAGCTCTTCCTCTGTTCTGCCAAGAAAACCAATATTTGTTCCTGCGTTCAGGCCGGCGTGATTTGTAACAGGGGGGCTTTATGTTTCTGGCCCTTGCAGATAAACATAATGTGCTCATTTTGATGAATGGCAGGATTCATCTAACAATGAGTTCCTCTCACCTCATTGTGAAGCACCATATTTTATATTGGCCTGCGAATGTAATATCACCTTCAAATAATATTACTTGTAGAACTTTTGTTTTGGTATATTTACCATGCACACTATCTTAGTTTAGCATGTACATTTGCTAATATCACTGAACACTGTGCAGCAGAGGCTGATAGGAATGTTTTCGGTTTTATAGGTATCTGATCATAAACCGAAGTATTGGACAAACTGAAATTCTGATCCGATGTGCTAAGGTGCTAAATGAAAAGGTCAGGGGATCAAAGTTCAACGATCACAAGTACCATGACATTTCATGCTGATCCATCTAATTGAGATATTTCACCAAAAAACTAAAATTGCAGTGGTGCTTAAGGAAAAGTCTGAGGATCACCAAAGTCAGCGAGATCATCATTTAGTAGTAGTAGATTATCTGTGTTGTCTCGTGTCTGACAACTGAGGATAAAGTACTGAATATGTCCAGAATTGATGTGATAAAAATTGATTGCAGAAGTATGCTGTACAATACTTTGGTCCCATCACTGGTGAGTTCCCATCACTGTACAATTAATGAAATGACTTACTTCATATGAAAAGTTACCAAATTCTGGAGGTTACAGAACTCAAGACATCCTGCCCATTTATTTGAACCTTTTGGTGACCTTGGTTCATTAAAGTCTGCAGATTTTTAGTTTATCATGCTAACTACTACGACGAAGTATTAGGGCCACAAAGGAGAATTATTAAGAGCATAAAGTCGTAATATTACGAGAATAAAGTCGTAATATTACGAGAATAAAGTCGTAATATTACGAGAATAAAGTCGTAATATTACGAGAATAAAATCGTATTATTATGAGAATAAAATCGTATTATTATGAGCATAAAATCGTAATATTATGAGAATAAAGTCGTAATTGAAAGAAAGTTAATATTACGAGAATAAAGTCGTATTATGAGCATAAAGTTGTAATATTATATAAAGACTAAGATAATGATACAGAAATCATGTTACAAACTATTTCTATTTAGACAACACTAAATTACAACATACAAAAAACTACACTTACCTTGGCCTCAACATTACATACACAGGGAACTTCAACATGGCTGTGAAAGATCTGAGGGACAAAGCAAGGAGAGCTTTCTATGCAATAAAAAGAAACATTAAAATCTATATTCAATTAGAAATCTGGCTTAAAATTTTCCAATTTGTAGTAGAACCAATAATTCTATATGGTAGCGAAATTTGGGGGCCAAAACTTAATAATGAATTTGACAAATGGGACAAAACAATCATAGGATCTTTCCACAGCGAGTTCTGTAAGAGCATCCTGCAGGTGCAGAGAAAAACACTAAGTAACCTGTGCAGAGCATAGCTCAGCCAATACCCCCTCTTAAAATAATATTACGAGAATAAAATCGTAATTGAAAGAAAGTTAATATTACGAGAATAAAGTTGTATTATTATGAGAATAAAAGTCGTAATATTACAAGAATAAAGTTGTAATTTTACGAGAATGAAACAATGAAATCGTGAAAATATTTTAGGAAAATAAAAGCCTACTACCAGCGACCAACAAAACGGGTAAGAGGACAGCAACCTGAGCCTGCTTCTGATTACTGCTTGTCGTACCGTGCCACACACATCAGTCAACAGACAACAACAGTAACTTTACTTAATTATATTATTGTTAAACGTTTGATAAATGCGGTTTTGCATGGTTAGGAAACACTAGGTTTACAGTTTAGTAACTCATTATTTAACGCTACTTCCAAAGAAGTGATGTAAGTTATGCTAATTTAAGTTATGCTAATTTTGATGTAGGCTAATTTAGCCTACATCAAAATTAGAAAAGACTTGTTCCTCTCATGTAGGCCTACTGTTACATCACGTGTATGATAGGCCCACATGTGAGACATGAACTCAACGTTGGTTGTCATTGCTTGCCCAGAATGATCCGGGACATGACTACGTTCAGACTTTATGAGTAGGCCTACCGTTATGTGAGTTATCAGACAAACACCTCATCCACAAAATATTTTGTTAAAAGCTTAAGTCTTTTGCCATGACCCACTTATACACAGGCTGATCAGCAGTGTGCAGATGTTTAGTTGGTCACTCTGTCATCCTCCCTCAGGCCAGGGAACCTCAGAAGCAGATATTTTCATTAGAAACCAAAGCAAACAGAGAACACTAGGAAAATAGCGAACCAGGTAATAGTTAGAGCCCATATAGCTGGGCTGTTGTCTCGAGTTCTACCTTGTTAGTTAGGTACCTAGTTTACAGCTTTGTTTTGAGTATGTTTCTTGGCCAATGCTATCAGAGTAAAAGGTGTCTGTTTACAGGACAGCAGACTTTCTTATTCAAACTAACATCAAACTGAATTATATTTCTCCCTTCCTGTCCTGTCTTCAGTGGTGGCAGTAAGTAACTTGAGCTACATGGCAAAAACTGCTAAAAAGTGCTAAAGAAGAAGAGGAGGACGACGTACATTGTAATAAATGCTCCGTATTTGCATAGGGCCTTTCTAGTCTTTTCAACCACTCAAAGCGCTTTTACACTACATCTGCATTCACCATTCACACACTGAGCCTAAGTGCTCAAACAGAAACTAACATTCACACACTGGCAGAACAGCCGCCAGAATCTTGCCCAAGGACACTTCGACATGTGGCCTTGGGGAGCCGGGGATTGACTGGCCGACGTTCCGATTAACGGCCAACCCGCTCTATCTCCTGAGCCACAGCCGCCCCAGGTATGCATTAGGTGAGGTATTGGCATGGACTGACATAAACTAGCAGTATTTTCTAAATCAGTACATCATCTGGGATGAGTCTACTGGGAGTAGGTTACCACAGTATAATTTTGTTGATATACTGTATACTGCAAATAATAGTTGGTTGAAAGCACTGTACTGATACTGCTTTCTCACATAGGGCACATAACTAGAGTTGGAGAGCCTCTAAAGGTTCTTGTAGTTGTAAATGTATGACACACTATTACTAGAGACTAGCTGTGATAGTATCTGGGCAGTTTAAAGAGACACTTCAAATCTGTGATATATTCTAGATTATTTCTACTGTACATTACATAAGCACATTTTAATTCCAACACTGTAACCAATATGCAAAACAGGCTGTGGACATTTTAGGCAAGGTGAAGCTGTCCCTGCTGTTATCTGCTGCTAAAAAGCATACAGCTTTACAAAGTTTACATAGTCAGATCCATAAATTCAATCCAGTGCATCACTATTTTTCTTCCATACATGACTTGTTTTGTTACTTAAAGCTGCATATGAAACATACATAAGTCGACTTGAAAGGCAAGTACAATTTCCCTATGTATATCCAGTTTCACCTTTTAAAATAGTCTAATAAAAAGTCAACAACATTGTGGCCTTTAACTAGGCTTGACTTAAAAAAGTGTCAAAAAACTTCCACATTGTTTCCAAATATGTGTGGGTGCAAGTAATAATGAGATAGTACTGTATTCATATTAATATGAAATGAATGGATTTTTTTTTACATTAAAATTACTTTGCACTTTCAAATTTTGAGACTTTCTGATTTATACCATTTATACATATCCGTTTTCATGTTTCTTTCTTGTTAGTTCTTTTTATCTGCATCTCCTGTGTTTACTCAATTTAAACTGTAGGTCACTATTAGTAACCAAAATATTTCTTCACAGTACATGGTAGCCATTATTGATTTTGACAGAATGCACATTAAATTTTCTTTACAACAATTTAAGCATGTCCCTTTTTCACTGTAGTTTAATCTCTCTTTGAAGTGTTTATATCCTTTCCAGTGTGGTAGTGCGGTCCAATAAAAAAAACTGTCTTCTTAATTGCTGGTTTGTTAGAATATGTTTTATTATTGACTGAACAACATTTGTTATTTCAGGTAAAGCCATCAGCCTGAATAAAGAGTTGCACAGAAGTCCTAGTGATCATAACTGGCCTATTTGAATAACTTTTACTTTAGTCATCTTGTTTTTCCTTTTCATATATATTAGGTACTTGTCCTCTTACATTTAAAGTTAACAGACATGATTCTTCCCTATTTACAGATTGACAGAGAGGTAATCCTGCTAATGGAAGATGCTGAACTGGCAAATTATCTTCCATCATATGGAGACAGGGTTGCTCTGTTCAGTTTTTGCAAGCGGCACACACATTCATCAAAGAGAAAACATGGTCTTTTTGAGAAACTAAGGGAGAAGCTCAAACTTAGAAAGGAAAACCACAGTGGGGAGAAGGTGCCAGAAACATCCAACAAAACAAGAAGTAGAGCAAAACAGTCCACAAGAAAAATTGAAATAGGATGGATCCACACGGGCAATGAAGTAACAAAACAGGTCAGAGCAAAGCAAGGCGGGGGGACAAGGAAGGTCACAATTAACATTCAGGCAGGTTTGGATGAGATACTAAAACAAGGAAAGGCCCTGTTCTTCCCAGAAGGAGAATCTAGCAAAGGTCACAAATCTGATTTTGAATTTGAAGTTTGGGACTTCAAAAAAAACCCTCTTCCCAAGGATGTCTCCATTGAAAAGATATACAACACTGTCAAACTCCCAATTTTGCGCTTCTACATAGCAACTCAACCAAAACCATTGATGACTGAGGAGTCTGATGATGACCCTAACTGTGATGGTTATGTCTCTGAGCCTGATATAGTGCCTGCTGAAAGGTCAACACTGGAGTTCACAGATGAACCTCACAACTACCTTCAAGAAGTGTTCATTTTCTCTGAAGAAAGCATCACTGTCTTCAATAATAATAATAATCTTTATTTGTAGAGAGCACTTTTCAAAAACAAGTTACAAAGTGCAACAAGTGTAAAGACAATAATACCCAAAAGACAATAATACAAAAACAATACAAGATAAAAGCATGAAAACATTGAAAAGACTAAAATACATGTTTAAGATAAATATAAAATTAGTAAAATAGAATAAAATAAAAGGGATAAAATAAAGTCAAAATGGACAGAGAAAACCCTACAAGCTCAAGTCATGTAGCGAGCACATCTGTCAACATAATCAGTGTTTCACAAGTGATAGAAGCAGACACTTCTGACCCTGAGATCATTTTTGGTGCACAGCAAACAGTAGATGATGACTCTCTCAGTGACACACTGATCTATCAAGGTACTGAGTCCCCTCAAAGCCCTCTTCATATGTTGCCCGAGATAACTTTGGTCTTACACCACTTAAACAGCTTCATTTTCTGACCTTGAGATTATGAACTTCAGAGCTGCCATGAGCAGGATGTTCTCAGGCATGCTTTAGATGATTTTTCCTCTGTAGATGTTGATGACTAATGAAAAACTGACTGTTCAGTTGTCATGAAATTGTTACATTCCTACTGGTTGAACCTGGTCGATTCCATTCATTGTTATGGATTATAAATGCATTTCAAAGACAATGATTTTGTTTGGGTTATTTGGAAATTCCTTGCATAATCGGTTTTATTCTGAAAGGCAATTTTTTGTATACTTAACAATGTTTGTGTTTAAGTCATTTCTAAATGATTACAAATTGACAGTTAAGACAAGTCATTAATTGACAATTATGCAACATCACACCTCCAGTTAAGTTTAAGTTGCTTTTGTTTTTATTGCTCGCAATATTTTATTAGATGAACAATTATTAATATATTGCGCGTCATATATACTCATTTCAATGGAGGAACTAGACTAAATTTTCAAACAGTGCTTGTGTGAACAATATTTGCTCCATATTTATAAAGACAGATCTGCCAAGGACCTCTTGGTGTCCTCATATTGGACTGTGTTTTCCTGGCAATACAAAAGCACACATTGTGAAGAGCTATTTAAATATTTCCAAGTATCTCATTTCTTAATAGTGAATATAGTTCCACAGCACTATATGCATCCACAGGAGGGCTCCAACCATTTTCACCTATTAGGAGAATGCAAAGCTCAAAAACATTCTCATCACATGGGTACTGCCCTTTTGGGGTGCACTCCTCCTTGCAAACAGCAACGTCCTCAGGCATAACAGACTGGAGTTTGTCCTCTGCTGCTCCATAGAGTTGTGGCATAGAGAACATGAGAATGGGGCGTCCTCCTTGCAAGCCATGGACAGGCCTTATTTGGTGTGTATTCCATGTTCTCACAACCATGTCAAGTTCATCCTTTGTGACATTAAATATATATCCAAATGAAGTTGCAGTCAACAGAACCACTATCTATCACACTAAAATGCTAAGTGTATATTAAAGACCTCTAGACTGATATGAAATGGACAGCCTATAAATGTCACACTGTTTTTTGATACTTTGTCTGACACCTATACAAGAGGTTATTTCCACCTGCTGAAAAAAGACATACATAGGCTTACAAGATATAGCCTAGCCTAATACATACATACATAGCCTACACACACACACACACACACACATATATATAGTAGTCGGCGATTACCTTGGGGTCACTGTTAGTGGTATATGCCTCCATCCACATTATGTGGCACCTAAATCCGTCAATGCAGCCATTATTGCAATGCCATACGGCTTTAGTTTATCATATGAGTCCATATGCCATAAGGCGTTGGGGCCTCTGCTGTTGTACTGTTGACGCCGGGGATGCCGTGGTCGCCGGAGTTCCACTCCTTCTGGATCCAAAATCTTGATTACCATTCTCATTGTTTCTTGAGAAAACATGAAACCCCTTTTAATAGCACGCAGATGTAACCAACGATAGCCTTGCAGTCAACCACTACCAGCCATTTCCTCTTCCACAAAAGAGGCAATTTCCTCCAAGTCCGTGTGATTCTTTCTTCAGAATAGAGACAGTTTCTTGCATAGTCTTTTCAGAGTCCTGATACTTAAGATAATTTGGTGCTGATATGCCAAAAGATTTAGTATCTCGTTATTTCTGAAACCTATGGAGCATTCTGATATTTCCCCTAACATGTAGCTTAAAAATACAACTTTATTCTTGTAATAATATGTCTTTATTCTCGTAATATTATGACTTTATTCTCATAATATTAACTTTCTTTCAATCACGACTTTATTCTCGTAATAATACAACTTTATTCTCGTAATATTAACTTTCTTTCAATCACGACTTTATTCTCGTAATATTATTTTAAGAGGGGGTATTGGCTGAGCTATGCTCTGCAAAGGTTACTTAGTGTTTTTCTCTGCACCTGCAGGATGCTCTTACAGAACTTGCTGTGGAAAGATCCTATGATTGTTTTGTCCCATTTGTCAAATTCATTATTAAGTTTTGGCCCCCAAATTTCGCTACCATATAGAATTATTTGTTCTACTACATATTGGAAAATTTTAAGCCAGATTTCAAATTGAATATAGATTTTAATGTTTCTTTTTATTGCATAGAAAGCTCTCCTTGCTTTGTCCCTCAGATCGTTCACAGCCATGTTGAAGTTCCCTGTGTATGTAATGTTGAGGCCAAGGTAAGTGTAGTTTTTTGTATGTTGTAATTTAGTGGTTTCTAAATAGAAATAGTTTGTAACATGATTTCTGTATCATTATCTTAGTCTTTGCTGTGTTTACTGTCAGGGCCCAGATCTGACAGAATCTCTGCAGGAGATTAAGGTGCTCCTGCAAACCTTCTTTAGTAGGTGAGAGCAACACTAAGTCATCTGCATACAGCAGACCTCTGATCTCTGTGTCGTTCAGGGTAAGGCCAGGTGCCGTGGAACTCTCTAATTGGTTCGCTAATTCATTGATATATAGATTGAAGAGAATTGGACTGAGATTGCATCCCTGCCTCACTCCCCGGCCCTGGGAGAAGAACGCTGTTTGTTTGTTTCCAATCTTTATGGCACATTCACTTTTTGAATTAATGTTCTTAATCAAATCATATGTTTTTCCTCCAATGCCACTTTTAAGTAGTCTATAGAGAAGGCCTTTGGCCAGATGGAATCAAAGGCTTTTTGGAAGTCAACAAAACAGGCATATATATACACACCTTTCTTTTCTTAATTAATAAAAAGATCAATTAGAGTCTGGAGGGTAAATATATGGCCCGTTGTGCGGCAATATGGCAAAAAAACAATTTGGCATTTATGTTGAATATTGTGGTCATCAAGAAAGTTGACAAGTTGTTTAGAATATTTGATGTTGTGATGTTGCAGAATGTTGTAATGTTGCAGAATATTTTCCCCAGGTTTCTGGATGCACATATTCCTCGGTAGTTATTTTGGTCATATTTATCTTCCTCACAGAGGTTTGGACTGAGGAAGTGAAAGCCCGTTGTTAATCATCTCACATATCACAGCAGTTTATTATCCCAATAATCTTTCACAATGCATTAATTAATGGTTTATTGCACTCGTACTATCTAATGCAATTTGATTAAGATCACTGTGGCCTCCGAACTACTGGGAGCTTGGAATAGAGTAACTTGTATCGGTCATCTCTTTGTCCTCAACGGCAATATAAAAAGGCGATGAATCATAATCCTGACATTTAGATTGTCGACCCTTAAAATCTGTTTTGGTCTCTTGAATGTTATATTATAGAACAGTAACACTTCGTGTCACTCACTAAATAATGATGTCCTTTACCTCTAGCTTTTGCTGTGATGTGGCTCTCATCGATGGAAATAGATGAACTGTATTTGGAAATTCATGTTGCCTCTAATGGTTTGTTTAAATAGCTTTATGATGGGTTTTAGTGTTTATCATCAGTAGTATCGCAGGATTTTGATTGAAATAATGTAGCCTTTTAATATTATTCCAAAAGATGCTTTGGTAAGAATTTTAATATGAACTAGCAGATTTTCCAAAATGTGCTAGTTCCTCTAATCCCCTCTGTTCAGAGGATATTAATGAACACCAATGAAGAATATCAACACTACTTTCTTAGGTTCACAGGATTATGCTGCTGCTTGTCATAAAACCAACTAAATAAGCATGTCCATGCTTTTAAGACAGTGCTTCAAAAAACACAAAACATAGGACTTATGCGTTTTAATATATTAAAGAACTGATGACTGGGTTTATTTATTAAATTAGGGTTTGCCATAAGATTTTTCTGCATGGCGTTTGGGCTATTTTAATCCTGCAATTCTGTCTGTCTTTCTCCTTGTTCCTCTCTCTCACTAAACTTTAACCCTAAGCCGTGAATCATCTTGATGAGCTGTGGAATGAAGTTGACAGTGGTCGTCTTCGATCTTTTGCACAGTTGGAGGCCTGACTTTGGCTGTAAGAGGTGTAATTGGACAGACAGGACTTCACTGCAGAGGCAATGAGGATGACACTGGCCAGTTACACCCTGCTCTAGAGCTGAAAAAACTGTCAATTAATTGATTAGTCAGCAACCATTTTTATAATAAAAATACTAGGCCCTAAATGAGGAAAACATGTTCATAAACACTTCACACTTGTCTTTCCCTCCACCGGTTATTGTCCATCACTGGGATTGTCATGTATGAGGATTTTAATTCGTCTTTATTTCTAATCTCACATAAACAGAGCCACTGACAACCCACACCACTCCACTGGGCAACATTAAAAGGAGTCGCAGAAGCTTTCACAAAACAGAAGTGGCAGGTCACTCCAAAATTAACGATTCCCCTGACAAAGAGAAGTAACTGATGACACATCAAGAAAAATGTGAAGAAATTCTTTGAAAAACACTCACTGTGATAAAAACCTGAGTCAGTCATATCTTCAAAGAGAGCTACAGCCAATGTCTCACTTTCTGTGTCCTTGAAATAAAGAGTACCTGTCCATGCATGTTTCTTATTGGTGTACCATCAGCCAAAGGGATATTAATAAACAGTGTTTCCATGCTGTTTTCCTGATTATTATTTTTAAGGATGAGCAGTGGAGGAATGGCCTTGTTCTGTCGGCCCTTCCAGGCATAAACACATTCAATTATATTCAACAAATGGTGGCTGGACGTGAGAGTTGTGAGAGCATGTGGTATGGCTGCCTGGTGGAGACTGGTGCCTTGATGCACAAACCCAATGAAAACCTTATGGTCAGAGAGACCAGGAAAGGCAAGAGAAGCAGCAGAGAGTAGAAAGTACAGATGGTAGAGCAGAATATGGTTCAGGCTAGTTTGAAAGGTCAATGAGAGATAGGGTTCAAACTATAGAAAAAGAATGCTATTTGATAGGCATCAGCGTGATACACCATAGCGTATTTACCCACATCCTCGCCTGGTAAAAAAGCTATATTTTTAATACAATAAACCATCAAAACCATCAGATAGATTATATTGCAACTGAATATCTTCTAATACACCTGGGATGCAATTGTAACTGTATATTTTATGAAAATAAACTAAAATACAAACAGTATCACAGTATCAGTATCATAAACAGTTATCATACAATATTTTCAAAATATACCAGGCGAATTTCCATATTTTGGCGATATTTACTGTTTAAATGTTGACACGTTCCAATTAATAGAACATTGAAATATTGATAAAAACAGTGAATATTCATCAACATTCCTCTTACCAAAAGCACTTTACAGGCGTGTAGCTTGAGAACGGAACATCCCACAGTGATGGGGCATCAATCGATCCAGATTGAGCAGACCTTTCATTTGATACCCTGGATGTCTATGTAGCTACTACGGGTCGTCATCACACTGAGAAAAAGACCAAGCGGCACTTCTCCTGCTCTGCAGAAAAGGCGAGAGAGGGCAGGCACAGCTCCCAGGCTTCGCTCAATAATCACGATGGCACCTGGCAATATTTCTAGCAACAAATCAGCTGATTTTTGGACTGAAAACAGCGAAAACGGCAAAAGTAAGTCAGCGGTTTCAACAGGATATGAATACACCAAAATGGTGCATCTATAAGGCGTTACTTCTCTTGGTGTTTATGGACCCTCGCCAAAACTGCCCACCAGCAATAATATCTGGCCTGCGGCCAGCGATGCAGGAATAGATCTCAGTCATGGCAGCAACAGATAGTCACATAATCACTTCCTCTTTAGTGGTTTTACCTACAAAATAAAAGCGCAAGAAAGTTTTTTGCTGGAATGCTTTATTTCAAATTGAATTGAGAGCTTTTACTTCGAAAAATTCTGAACGACATTAAATTTGACACACATTTGAAATAGTCGTCAGGAAAACGCGCAGTAAAATGTTCACTGCCTGGAGACACTGGGGAAATGAAAAAGTGACCGTAGGTTGATGGACGCGTATCAAACGCCAGAACGCACACGCTGCAGCACATGCTTAATTGTGAGCAAGTGAAACAGTCGCTTCATATTTAATATGTTGAAGAGGGAAAAGAAAAAATTCTCCCCACATGGGATCAAATATACAACCTTCTAGGTGAGAGTTTTGGGCTTCACCAACTGAGCTAACCAAACACCATAACATTCAGTTTAAATATTATGTCTTATGTTCTCACTCACCATCTTATGGATAAAAAAAAAAATTGCTCTAATGCAAAACTTTTTAGGACAACCACTGCTGTATATTATTACTTCTTCTTCTTCGAATTTATTTACATAGTGATGAGCGTCTACATTGTCAGAATTCTACAAAAAGAAGAAAAAAAAAAAAAGAAGAAAAGAATATAATGACTAAACGCGCTCTGAGCAGTTTGTCTGTTTTGGGCTACTATAGAAACATGGTGGCGCAACATGGCAATGTTCATGTAAGCGGGGCCCACGGTGTATGTAGATAGAAATAGCTCATTCTATGGCCCCGTGTCCACCAAAGCGTTTTTTTCTGACACCAGCTTTTTTCAATTCATTGCAATGGGAGCGCCGCATTTTTCCAAGCTGGTAAAAACGCCAGGAGTGACGAGGCGCTGGGCATCTTTTCCATTATGGGCGCTGAGCGTTTTTTCCAGTCGCCAGAGTAGAAAAATTTTCAACCATGGGAAAAACGCTGCGCTCATCATTGTCACTTTTTACCCAGCCGTCCAATCACAGTGCAGGAGGGGCGGGACAAACACCGCACCGAGCACATCCGATTTTGAACGAAACGATGTGCCTACTCGCCGAGGTGTTTCTTCGCCCGCAAAATCTCATGAACCCACGTACGGACAGTCTGTGCTTTCATGTTTCAGCCTTGTCTTCATGCAGAGCAAGGGCCAGAGCAAGTAGGCCTACATACTTTGTGGTGACATTTTTACATTCACTAAAATTAAGTAGGCTACCCTACTTGCCAGAGATGCTCACAAGTCTTTGAGCTAGAGTCCGTCAAGTCTCAAGTCTCTCGTGGTTATTACGAATGTTGTATCACCTGCTGCGTTCAATCCAGGTTGCTAATAAAACTTCATAGCTTTAAGGAATACTGTTAACCTGTTTTTCATTTACAGAGCACAACCATGTAATGTGCAATGCAATTAATGACAGCTTATTAAATACTGTAAGTCAATAAAACTGTGACGTTGCATAATCAACAACAAATCTGTCTGTTTTTAAACTTACAGAGCACAACCATGTAGCCTAATGTACAATGCGTCTACAATTGACAGCTTATAAACTACTGTAAGTCAACAAAGCCTGTTGAGTTTCAAAACCAGTGTAAAGTTAACAAAATAATACTGTAAAGTTACATGGTCAACAATAAAGCTGTAACATGTTTTTAACTTACAGAGCACAACCATGTAATGTGCAATGCAGTTAATGACAGCTTATAAACTACTGTAAGTCAACACATCCCCCAGACTCTCAAAACAATAAACTGTAACCTGTTTTTCACAGAGCACAACTATAATGTGCAATGCAATCAATGACAGCTTAAACTACTGTAAATCAACACACCCTGCAGACTCTCAAACCAGTGTAATGTTAACTGTAAGGTTAGGCTACATGATCAACAATAAACCTGTAACCTCTTTCCAGCTAACGGCAATAATTAACGTGATGGTGTCACGGTTTTGAGGTGAAGGCAGGGTTGAGCAGGTTGGAGGACCCAAATGCAGGACGCAAGGCAAAGGAGGTACAGTTCAAGGGGTTTTAATAAACAAACAAAGACGAGCACACTTACAAATTGAGTGGCTGATGAGTCCAAAACAAAGTAATCCAAACGCGAAAACCAGAATCCAAAATAAGCAGGGAAACAGGGAGACACGACGAGTAGGCTGGCAACAAGGTAACACACTGTAACACTGGGTGACAATAAACAATGACCCGACAAGGACAGGGACTAACGAGCAGGGTGGGAGCAACACAGGTGACAGACATGAGACTAACGAGGCAGGCAGAGAAAGAGACAGTGAGCAGAGGGAAACAGAGAGACTGACATGCAGGCAAAGTGACAACCGGGGAACAGATGGAACACAGGTCACTGAACACAAAACAGACCAGAGTGAACACTTAACATGAACTAAGGTACAGGACTGGGAACAAGGACAACTAACTAAAACGCAGGAACAAGAGTTAAGGCAGTGACTAAGAAACAATATAACAACTAGACTACCAAACCAAAGCCATATCAAATAAACACAGGACTACGAGCTAGAACACCAGAAACAAATGGCAAAAACTCAAAGGGAAAAACTACAACTCATGACAGTACCCCCCTCTCAAGGAATGGATCCCAGACGTTCCTTCAAAAGGAAGAACTAAACAGTCCCAAAACAAAGTGTCCATGCAGCCCCCGGGTGGGCGGAGGGAGGACCGGAGGAGGGCAAGAGCCAAACCAGGGTGGGCGGAGGGAGGACAGGAGAAGGGCCAGAAAAAACAAAAAACCCACAGTCCAAGGAGCAGACAGAAGGGGACCAGAGTACAGGGGGGAGGCCAAACAGGCAGGGCAAGGCAGTTCAGGAGGCTGACCGAGGCGGCCAGAGGGGAACAAAAGTTCAGGGGGTCGTCCTGGAGGTTAACCCAACGGACCAGGTGGGCAACAGAGTTCAGGGGGTCGTCCCGGAGGGTGACCCATGAGGCCAGGCAAATCAGGGGGAGAACAGAGTTCAGGAGGTCGTCCCGGAGGGCGGAGTTCAGGAGGGCGGAGTTCAGGAGGCCGTCCTGGAGGACGACCCAACAGGCCGGACAGAACAGGGAAGCAACAACGTTCAGGAGGTCGCCTGGGAGGACGACCCAACTGGGCGGGAGGACCAGAGGGTCCACAGAGTTCAGACGGCCGTCCCGAAGTACGGCGCTGGAGGCCGGACAGTTCAGGGGGATGGCAGGAAGGCTAACAAAGAGGCTGGAAACCCACTGGAGAACAAGCGGGGACCGGCAAAGGTGGCAAATCCTCCCTGAAGGCCAGGCAGGGGGCCGGCGGCGAAGGCGAGACCTCTCTGGAGGCCGGGCAGGGGGCCAGAGACAGAAACTAATCCTCTCTGGAGGGCAGCAGCGAAGAAGAGATCGCTCCGGAGACTGAGCAGGAGGCTGGCGATGAAGGCGGCTTCCAAGAGACCGGTGACGAAGGCGAGATCTCTCCAAAGGTCTCAGCAGGGGTTGCAGATGATGGAAGGGACCCACCAGAGGCCGAAGAAGGCGAGGCTTCTCCAGAGGTCGGGCCGGGGACCGGCGTAGGGAGCCCAGGATCTCCGGTGGCAGAGCACGGCTGAGGACCACGGGCGAGACTGCTGGGCTGAGGACCACGGGCGAAACTGCTGGGCTGAGGACCATGGACCGGACACGAGGTGCTGGAGTCAGTCTGACCACCGACTGGACAGCTGGGCTAGGGACCACTGACTGGACACGAGGTGCTGGAGTTGGTCTGACCACCGACTGGACAGCTGGGCTGGGGACCATGGACCGGACAAGAGGTGCTGGAGTTGGTCTGACCACCGACTGGACAGCTGGGCTGGGGACCATGGACCGGACACGAGGAGCTGGAGTCGGTCTGACCACCGACTGGGGAACAGGAGTCGATCGGACCACCGGCGAAGCAGGTGCCGGCCGACGAGGGAACAGGAGTCGGCTGGGCCACCAACGGAGCTGGTGTTGGTCGGACCACCGACGAGGGAACAGGAGTCGGCTGGGCCACTGGCGAAGCAGGTGCCGGTCGGACCACCGACGGAGCACAAGGAATGGGAGTCGGCTGGGCCACCAATGAAGCTGGTGTTGGTCGGACCACCGACGGAGCACGAGGAACAGGAGTAGGCTGGGGGCTAGCCGCAGGGGTGCTAGTGCTCAAAAGACTTTTTGCCCACCTTGGCAACCGACGCCGCAACCATGGCTTTGTGGCCGCCTCCCGGTGGGCCCTGGTGAGAGCGGCTTGCCGGGATTTGCGGCTTGACGCAAACTGCCAGATAGTCCACTATTCACCCAAGACGTCCAGAAACCTCTCCCTTTCCATTTTAGTGTCTGCTGGGTCCATGTATGGTCGGGTCATTCTGTCACGGTTTTGAGGTGAAGGCAGGGTTGAGCAGGTTGGAGGACCCAAATGCAGGACGCAAGGCTAAGGAGGTACAGTTCAAGGGGTTTTAATAAACAAACAAAGGCGAGCACACTTACAAATTGAGTGGCTGATGAGTCCAAAACAAAGTAATCCAAACGAGAAAACCAGAATCCAAAATAAGCAGGGAAACAGGGAAACAGGGAAACAGGGAAACAGGGAAACAGGGAAACAGGGAAACAGGGAAACAGGGCGAGTAGGCTGGCAACAAGGTAACACACTGTAACACTGGGTGACAATAAACAATGACCCGACAAGGACAAGACAGAAACACCAGGTATATATACACAGGGACTAACGAGCAGGGCGGAAGCAACACAGGTGACAGACATGAGACTAACGAGGCAGGCAGAGAGAGAGACAGTGAGCAGAGGGAAACAGAGAGACTGACATGCAGGCAGAGTGACAACCGGGGGAACAGACGGAACACAGGTCACTGAACACAAAACAGACCAGAGTGAACACTTAACATGAACTAAGGTACAGGACTGGGAACAAGGACAACGAACTAAAACGCAGGAACAAGAGTTAAGGCAGTGACTAAGAAACAATATAACAACTAGACTACCAAACCAAAGCAATATCAAATCAACACAAGACTACGAGCTAGAACACCAGAAACAAATGGCTAAAACTCAAACTCAAAGGGAAAAACTACAACTCATGACAGATGGCAGCCATCGGGACGTAAATAATTACGTTAACCGACCACCACAAGTTTAGCAAGTAAACAAACGCTCGTTCATCTTTTAATCTGTTTGTTGTCCTCTCTCACGTGTGGCCGCGCGCAGCAGATGTTACGTGTTACGTAGGCAGGTTATAGGTAACAGAGGGAGGGAATAACGGCAAGCTCATCAGACGTTTCCTAAAAAATAAACATTGTTCACGAGTCCCGCGCCTCGAGTCCAAGTTGAGTCTGAAGTCTTTTGAGGACGAGTCTCAAGTCGAGTCCCCATCTCTGCTACTTGCAACACATTGCCTCCATGGAAATTCTGTATCATAGCACAGTGTCTCGAAAAAAACACTGTGCCTCCAAAACGGACCCTAGCGCTCCCAGCTAGGCTGCAGAAGAGCAGGTGGCGTTTTCAGCTGGCAAAAAACGCTTTGGTGGACACGGGCCCTAAGGCAATAAAAACATAACAGTCATTCTTATATCACATTTAGCAACACACTGCATTTAGGCATGTAGACGCGGTCAAGACAACTTGCTAAAGTTCAAACCGAGCATCAGAATGGGGAAGAAAGGGGACTTAAGTGACTTTGAACATGGCATTGTTGTTGGTGCCAGATGGGCTGGAGTATTTCAGAAACTGCTGATCTACTGGAATTTTCATGCATCTTTTAGGGTTTACAGAGAATGGTCCAAAAAAGAGAAAATATCCAGTGAGCGGCAGTTGTGTGGACAAAAATGCCTTGTTGATGTCAGAGGTCAGAGGAGAATTGGCAGCCTGGTTTGAGATGACAGAAAGGCAACAGTAACTAAAATAACCACTCGTTACAACCAAGGTATGCAGAATACCATCTCTGAACACACAACGCGTCGAACATTGAAGCAGATGGGCTACAGCAGCAGAAGACCACTCCGGGTGCCACTACTGTCAGCTAAGAACAGTAAACTTAGGCTACAATTCACACTGGCTCACCAAAATTGGATAATAAAAGATCTAGATCTAAAAAACATTGCGTGGTCTGATGAGTCTCGCTTTCAGCTGTGACCTTCTGATGGTAGGGTCAGAATTTGGCATAAACAACATGAAAGCCATCCTTCCTTGTATTAACAGTTCAGGCTGGTGGCGGTGGTGTAATGGTGTGGGGGATATTTTCTTGGCACACTTTGGGCCTCTTAGTACCAACTGAGCATTGTTTAAATGCGTCAGCCTACATGAGTATTGTTACAGACCATGTCCATCCCTTTATGACCACAGTGTACCCATCTGCTAATGGCTACTACCAGCAGGATATTGCACCATGTCACAAAGCTCAAATCATCTGAAACAAACTTCTTGAACATGACAATGAGTTCATTGAACTCCACAGTCACCAGATCTCAATTCAATAGAGCACCTTTGGGATGTGGTGGAACAGGAGATTCGCATCATGTATGTGCAGCCGACTAATCTGCAGCAACTGCGTGATGCTATCATGTCAATATGGGCCAAAGTCTCTGAGGAATGTTTCCAACACCTTGTTGAAACAATGCCACGAACAATTAAGGCAGTTCTGAAGGCGAAAGGGGGTCCAGCCTTGGACTAGCAAAGTGTACCTAATAAAGTGGCCAGTGAGTCTACATTTATTTCAATCCAGACATTTGCTTGGTCCACCAATGGGAAGATTGGTTGTTTTTTCTCTTTTATCAATCATTGTAAACTGAATATCTTTGGGAAATATGAAGCCATGTTGGCCTCTCTGGAAAATTGTGATGGGAATTTTATAGACAAAACAAACTAATAAAACCATTTGCTAGTTACAGCCTTAAAATGCCCAAAAAGTCTTTGTTCGTCATTAAACAACAGAGAATCAGTCAAAACAAAGCAGGTTGTTGGTATTTTACTTCCTGCCCTGTATTTGTTGTGGCTATGAACCTGGCTAATCAAATCACAGCTAGCTTCTCCAGACAGCCAGTCGCTGGCCCGCCGGCTACAGCCCCTCCACAGATAATGTCACTTGCTCTAAAAACAAACTGATTTGGTTACCAGACATGGCCACTGTTATCTGTCAGAGCAATAGCACAAAAAAACTAAATCTGACCTGTGGTAAATACTTCAAAGACAACAATGCTGGCTGACAGGCAGAGAAAATGCTTCTTTCAGTAAGAAGTGATAGTGTGAGTTATCGCCTCCCTTTGTGTACCTGAGCATCTGACAGTGCAAACAGTAAGACAAATGTTAGTTTTAAGATTGGCCTCTGTAAGATTTTCATTTAACTTTTTCTTATACGGCGATGGCAGTGGACACATACGAATGTGTGTGCGTGCATGTGTCAGCAAAGAGAGGCACACAATGATAAATGTGGAGAGACAAGACAAATAAAAAGTGCTGTGCATTAAAAGAGAGACAGACATACAGTACAACTGTTCGCCTGCAGCATGTTCAGACAAACAGGTGGTGCTCAGTCAGACTCTCCTTGTCAGGTGTTGGAGAGCTCCCGGCTGCCAAATGGGTGTCATCTATTCAGCATAGCCACTGTGCTCATAATGAGGGCTGAAATGAATAGTGTCACTTTAGTATAATTGCTGCAGTGGGAGAAATGTGTTCAGAACATCAGGTGCAACTAGATGGGCTACAGGGGAAAGAAGGGAGAGAGGGAGGAGTGGAAAGGAGCAACAGGGAAGCTTTGGTTTGTGATGTAAACTCTCCATAAGGCTGAACTAGATTTTCACATGAGCAACATCACATGACAGAAGTAACGAAATATATACAATCCGTCTTATCAATCTAGAAGCTTGAGATCAGTTTGTGCTGTGTAGAGCAGGTTTTACTTCTTTGCTCCGTGTTAATGTCTTCTCTACCACTAAAAATGTCACGTTTCCAAATATACCATACATATGAATGTCTAAGCCATCGTAAACACAATCTGTTTTCCCTGTTTCAGACCAACGTTGTGATTTTGAACAATCAGGTGAGTGTATTTTTCACATAAATCTTGTTAAATGCAGCCAGACAGAGAGAGTTGGCACTCTAGTCTAGACATGCACTCAGTGCTTCAATATGCCAACCTAAGCCTGTACTGTACTCCACTGATCAATTGTGGAAAGAATGGCATTGATAATGAAACAGAGAAGTGTAGCGACAAGGACTGAGGACTGAGGACTGACGTGTGTAATTGAAAAAGACAGAGGTGATACAATCTCTGTTCTCATTATCTGCAGCTAAATAGATCTTAATAATGAGCTACAGCATGCTATCTGTCACACAAACACACACATGCATGCATAAACCAGTAAAAACTACACATAAAACACATAAAAGCCCACAACACAATGACAGGTACTTTTTTTTTTTTTACTTAACAGCAAAGTTACTCCAACTTCTTCATTTTGACAGAAACCATTTCTGACACGTAGTTTTGGATGACAACAGACACAGGCAAACTGTGAAACAAAGTCTACTCTGCTATGAGTTTAAACACAAAGACTGACACTTGAGACCATTAGAGCATAGCAGACAGCTTGCTATTTCTCACTATCACCTTCACGCACACACTCGCGGATGCACGCACACACACAAGCAGAAATACTGCCCGACGTTGTTTGGACAATCTAGCCGGTCAACCTCTCTACAGATTTCAGATGAGCTTTTACAATCACCCTTCTCTGTCACCTTGCAGCCCCAATTTTATCTAGCTATTCCATGGTGGCAACTAGCATTAACATGCAGGTAGTAGGCTACAACTTGCCCCTCAATATTCTCAAGGGGAAAAAAGTATAGGCCTCTGCCTCTCTCTTTCACTCATCTTTAATGTATCTGCATAATAACTTGCATATTTTCACTTCAAGACAAAAGGTGTAATGTGAACCATTTAGCATAAATAAAATATGAATTTTAGTAATGACCAAAATTAAAACTAGACCACCACATATAGTGGATTAGCAGCCAATGCCTAAGCATTTTACATTTTCTCCCACACCATCAGTTCTTCTACCATCCCTCCAACCAGGGTAGTGAGAAACTTGCGTGTCATGATTGATGATCAGCTGTCCTTTTCAGACCATGTCGCTGCTGTCTCTCAGTTGTGCCGCTTTGCTCTATACAACATAAGAAAAATCCGGCCCTACTTTATTCAGTGTGCCACCCAGCTTCTGGTACAGGTCTCTTGTCTCAACTATTGCAATGCCCTCCCATTAGGTCTTCCAGCTTGTGCGGTGAAACCCCTACAAATGGTTCAAGCGCAGCAGCGCGTCTTGTCTTTGATAAGCCCAAATGCATATTACTCCATTACCCAGTAACCTCCACTGGCTACCCGTGGCCTCCTGAATGAAATTCAAGTTACTAATGCTTGCATACAGAGTGACTACTGGGTCTGCACCCATCTACCTAAACTCCATAAAACAAGCCCACGTTCCTTCTCAGCCACTGCACTCCTCCAACGAACGCTGCCTGCCTCGGCCATCCCTACACACAATGCAATCTCAGTCCTGGCTGTTCTCATCTGTAACACCAGAATGGTGGAACGAGCTACCACATGCCATCAGATCACGGCCGTCCCTCTCTAACTTTAAGAAGCTCTTGAAAACTCATCTCTTCTGAGAATACTTTCTCTTATAACACCTATAACCTCTAACATGCTCCAACATCCTGTCCCCTTCTTCATCTATCCCCTTACAATTCTCTTTTATTGATTGCACTTTTTGTTAATTCTTACTTCTTTCCCTAGGTATTTACTTTTATTTATTTATTTACTTTATTCCATACGTGCTATAAGCTCGTACTAGAATTTATTGCTGCTCTTACTAGTATGTATTGTCAGTTTTAGATCTTGTGCTGTATTAATGCTCTGTTGATGCTTGTAGGTTGTTCCTCAAATGTAAGTCACTTTGGAAAAAAGCGTCTGCCAAATGAGTAAATGTAATGTAATGTATATGATGTCTGCTGGACTGGTAAGGGACAAAGACACTGCTGACACTGTGCAAAAACTAAGCTAAGCGTCAAAGGGTTTCTCATGGTTTGCAAAAAATACTGTAAATTGAAAGAGGACCAAAGTCTGACCAAAGAAAAACACTAACATCTTATTTGCAACAAACAGCAAGGTTTTCATGAAATGGGTTTTTCATTTCACACTGGCATCACCTACAAGCTGCCATGTCAGGCTGAATCAAACAATTATGTTGAGATTGAAAGTTTATTCTTGACCTTAGAAACAGCAGTTGACAAAGTTGTCTCACCACTAGGTCCATTTAGTGGCTGTTCTGGAGCCTGCGGATTGCCTTACAAGGTCTTACTCAAAAGATTGGAGCTTTTCCATGTTGGCTTAGTTGAGATTGTTCTTAGCTGGTTCATTTTTAACCTTGGAAACAGCAGTTGACATCTGCTGAGGTAGATTGTGTGATCCAAACAAAAGCTCCAGAAGAGCTACGGAATGGACAGAATGGAGAAACTGCTTTAATATCACTCATTTCCAGTATCAAATCTATGAAAAGTCAAAAATAGACACACGTCCATCAAACTTTTCACGCCAAAAACAACAGCAACAGAAATTAACATTTCAGTTAATGTTACCAGCAACTGCTGAAATGGTTATCAAAACTGTCAGTTTTCTTTCAACTGACCAACTGATTAATAGACTAATCATTTCAGCACAGTTATGTCTACAAATGCTACATGAAGCACTTTGAACACACAAACTTGTATTTCCCAAAGATCTTTATTCTCACCTGTTATATGCTCCATCATTCCCTTTGTGTTTCCATTTCTCTCTTTCCTTTACTGTCATTCTGTTTCTGCATGTACAGGAGAGAGATGCTCATTCCTGCTCCTTCCTACAGTGCGGTCGCTCTTACTTCTCTTCATCATCATTTTCAATTTCGTCAACAAAAACTGTGGGGAAAAATATTCATTGATGACCATTTTTTGCATGACAAAAAAAGAGACTAAATCTAAATAAAAAGTAACCTTTAAAAATGTAACAAATTAACAAATTGAATGGGCAAATGAACTAATTACTGTTTAAAGAGTAACGGCTGAAAAGCAGTTTCACCTCTGACCACACAGAGGATGAATGAATTGGTGTTACTGGGTGCTCTGTTGCACCTATAAACACACCCAATCATGATGTCACGGTGTCTTGGAGTAGGCCGGTGCTTCACTGCAGCAAGGTGAACATTTTAAACCACCAGAGGTCAACAAAGACAAGAGAGCAGCTGTGGCTCTGGAGGTAAAGCGGATTGTCCACTGATCGCAGGGTTGACGGATTGATCCCTAGCACCTCCTGCTTACATGTCAAAGTGTCCTTGGGCAAGACACTGAACCCCAAATTGCTCCAGATGGTCAGGCCAGCACCCTGCTGTAGCCCCATGGTAGCTCACTGATAACAGTGCATAAAAAAAATTGTAAAGCACTTTGGATAAACTTGCTATATAAAAGCAGCCATTTACCATTTCTTTAAGGTTACTCTTTAAATGACCTGCATGCATCTGCGGAGTCACACACTGTAGCCTAGCTGCTGATAAAACAGCCACCCAAAATATCTCTTGTTCAGAAGATGATTTAGCCGTTTGGCCTGTTGCACTACAGTTAACAAGAAGAATCTTGCATTTTGTAATGTTACGTCCACAGACTGTATATAAGAAGTGGACGTAGTCATCGTGGCGTCACCCATCGGTTAGTGGACTGCCATTTCGAAGTCTAGAGTTTGGCCAACAGGCCGCTGCCATATTGATTCTTTGCAACCAGCACAAAGTGTTTACTGAGGTAATTATTCAGCTGAGAAGTAGGGTCATTTTACCATTATTTCTAATGGAGCCGGACTTCTTTTTGCAACCAGAAGAGTCGCCCTCTGCTGGCTGTTCGATAGAATGTAGGTTTAAGGGACTTCCGTGTTCGCATCAGTTTGCTTCCCGCTTGGTTACGTCTCAGTAATGTTATCTGACGTTACTGGTTCTTAGAAACAGATTTAAGGACTAAATTAATCTACAATCCACTGAGAGTTAGACAAAGTAATGTTATTGTTACTTTCAGTCAGCTATCTTTGGAGTTGCTATCAAAAGGAAGGTCTAGAATTAATGTTGACAGTCAACCATCTAAATCTTTCTCTAGATGTTGGCTAAAGAAATATCACTCCTATTAAATTAAACCCATACAGTGAAAAGTGTTTTGGTGAACAAGTAAGTGAATCTAGGTTTGAATGAGTCTCTGCTCTGCAGTGGAGAACAGAGTGGAGAGTACAGTGTATAAACATATGGAGGAGGGTCAGTCTGTTGTATTACTGCAGAGCGAAATGGACACTGTGTGTGTGTGTGAAAAAGTAAACAGTGACAGACGAGAACACCTGTAACCGTGGTAATTGTACACAACAAAGACAAAAAAAACAAACTAAAATGTCTTTAGTTTTTGTTGATTAAAACAAATCTACATTTTCATCAAAACACAAGACGTGTTGGGACCACTGAACTCTGCAGATGAATTTGTTCATGCGAGTGACCTAAACTGAACTTTTACTATGAAAATGAGCCATTGAACTTGAACCTCAAGTATTTACTTACAGCTTTCAGCTACCATTGCTTAGTGTAACTTTCGACCAGTGATGTCACCAGTTCAATCAGAGTCAGTTTCCCTTTGTTCGCTCTTTTTTCCACTGTCACCGGCTCCGCTGAGCCTGGTGACGTAATGTAACCAGGCATAACAGAGAGTAACAGTGTACGTCGCTAAGCACAGGACTTTAACTTTTAATAATGCACCTCTACAGATGTGTTTTGCTGAGGTTTATCACACATGCTGTCCTTCTTACACACACACACACACACACACACACACATACACACACACACTTGGTCTTTAGTGTATTTTAGTTAAATAAAGTGTACTTTGCTTTTATTATATTTTTATTAAATGGTTTCTTTAATGTTGTAAAAGAGTTAATACAGCCAATATGTTCTATGAGGATCCTTCGACCTTTAGCTACTGATGGTCATTTTGGTTATTGTTATTAATTTAATTATTGATCAGAGTTCCAAATTAAGAGTTTAGCGTATTTTATGAGACTGAATCAATTACTTGAAGTTTGTTATCCTTTCTTTAAGGGTGGTGCCATGAGGAACTTTATTAATTAAAGTCAATAATAATAATAATAATAATATTACTATGTCATAATACTGATAGCCAAATTTAATTGATTGCACCTACACAATTTGGTGCCCATTTAACCATTTTAATTCCCAACAGACTAAGATTAAATCATAATTAATACTGTTCAGCATGAGAGTAAAATGGACCATCTACTATGTCTTCCATTAGTGGAGACGTATAGGCTGTGAATTGATTGTCTGCTGATGAGTGCACTATAATAAAGTGTGTGTATGTGTGTGCTGATTAAGTATGAAGAGGAGGAGAGAGCAGAGAGTCAGAACGAATTAAAGGGAATTTAAAGGTTTGTCAACACAGCAACAAAAACAAGACCACCTCCCATTTCTTTCACTTCCTGCCACCGTTATTCATCCATTAATGAGCAGCTTGGAATGGAGTGACTCAGCGTTAAATCAAAGCTTACTCCCAGCTCGCTCATTATGTCAGGAACAAGCTGAGACAGACAGTCCACAGAGACCAGCTGTCCTCCAGTCATACACTGTGTAGTTCAATGACAGGAGTCCCTACAGAGAGATGAAGCCCATGGCTCACAAATACATTCATGGGCAGGTAAGTGTGCAGCACACACAAACACACACCTAGAGTACAACCCTTTATGATGATAGTATAGAAATGGGATTTTCTCCAGGATTCACAGACAATTATACACATGGTGTAATAGTTGGCTGAGCATTCCTGTGGAGGCCTAGTATTCAAAATAAATTTTGTTTTGGTCGCAGTAGGTATCAGGCTGTGCCATCATAAAACTCTGTCTTCTGACAGGTGATACTTTGCTCCAACCCAGACCAAAAACATCTTTCAACTGTTCTTTTCTCCTACCCTCACCTATGCAAAGAGCAGACACTTGGGTGCTTAAAATATCCAGGATATGGGCGCGTAAAATAAATCGTTCATTGATCAATATCTGAATATGATACAGCAATCCATGCATTATCAGTGACCATTGGACTTACTAACTTGTCGGAAAGCTAGATGCTGGTGGCAGATGAGCACCACAGAGACATTTTATGACTCTATGCAGTAAAATGCAAGTTAATGTTAGCTGAATTGCTAACCTCTATGGGAAATTTCTCAACTGGCAGTGCAGTAGTGCCCTTGCCTACTATATATATATACACACAAACTATACACGAACAAAAAATTAGGCCTTCAATCTAATCGATCTAATATGAGTAAAGGTACTTATTTCACTCCTGAAATGTGTTCAGAAACAGATTTTGGTGCACTAAGGTTAAGCCTACATACAATTCATAGTTTTCATGTGACGTCACATTCCAAGGAAAACGCTCCCTTGGAGGGCATAAAGACATTATTTTCCGCTGCCTACCAACCAATAAGCAAGTGATACACTGTTACATTGAGCATGTTACTCTTGTGTTGCCAAAATACTGGATGGTTGTTGTGCTTTCGGAGTTACTAATCGAGGAGACAAGACTGAGCTGTGTTAGGTGAGGGATTCCCCAGAAGGTAAAAGTAAACATTACTGCAGTCGAGTGGCAGCAGGGACCTGGCGTTTTTTTTTTGGTAGGAATGTAGCAGTGGATGCTATAACGTTATATGGATCAGAAGTGCCCAACAGTTTGTGTTCATATCTTTCTTTTTCTTAAGTTGAAAGGTGATCCAAATAAAATTTGACTGCTTTTGCGGCGTCTCTACGGGGGAGTCGCGGTGTTGGTCTGTTGTTTTGCTCTCCAGGTCACCGCACACGTCATGTGACTGAAAACTATGAATAGCATCAAGTATCAAATTAAAACCAAACTTGAAGAAAAATTTGAACTCAAATCAGTGTCATAAGAACTACCTAAAATGAGAGAAACCATCATTGGGAAAAATGTATTTGACTGTGTACTTTAATTTTCTTGTTTGGCCTATGTCCCATCTGCTAACACTGAGGGGGAGGGTTTACTATACTTCAACCAGCCACCAGGGGGCGAGAGTTTTTACCTTGTCAGTGATTATAATAGATCATCAGAGCATCACACACATTTCGCTATCTCTAAGTATTGCATTCCCATACAAAGTATGTGCAAATACACACACAAATAAACAGTGGTCAAACAATGACATTGCACCCTGATACAAAAACAAACCGTCATGTTCCACTGCTCATCTCAACTTAAATTCAGTGCTCTCAAAATGTCTACAGGCACTATATCATGAATATTCCACTAAACTGCACCTTGACCAGCATGGCCTATTTTAGAGATCTCTCATACTGCGTGGGAGCTGTTCAAAAAGTATCGCTGAGTTTCCCTCTAATCCATTATGCTTCTGTGTCATATTTGTTTACAATCAATTTTGTTGCTGCGGCTGTCCGGTTGCACAGAGACAGCGGCCTGGAGGAAGAGGCCGCGTTTCAGAGCTTCCCACTCTTGTAACAGTTCAGTGGGTTTGCCTTGGCGGTGCTGGAGGGAGTGCAGAGGAGGATAGTTGGGGAGGGGGGAGGGGGTGTGTGGAGGCGCGGGGCACAGACTAACAGAAGAGAGTAGGGATGGCTGAGGAGGAGAGATAGTGCAAGACTCATTATCTACTACAGCAGTCCAGAGTTTAGCAGACATGAGGAGAGCTCCTAAGGGCCCACAGCAGACACACACACACACACACACACACACACACACACATACGGTTGTTCCTCTATCGCTGTGGGGACATCTAATTGACATAATGCATTCCCTAGCCCCTAACCCTAACCTCAACCATCATAATTACATGCCTAACTTTAACCCTTACCCTAACCGTAACCAAAGTGTAACCTAAACCCTAAAACCAAGTCTTAACCCACAAAAGGCGTCTCTCACCCATGGGGACCTCAGTTTTTGGGATGGGTTTGCATTCAGGTTAAAATCCCCACTGGGATATAAAATTATGAACCACACACACACACTCTATCCCCTCACTTTACTCTGCTTTACTAGCTCTCACTCATTCCCACATTCTTCTGTCTTGTTTTCCACCGTCATCATTTTTTTTTTTGCTCATGCAGTCCGTACATATTATTTATGCGTTATATCTTTCTAATACAGTCCCGCAGTTCTCTATGGGTGTCTCCTTTTAGGTATGAAGAGCATACGGAGTTGGCATCAAGGCCTCTGAGAGCTATCAGAAGTAGACAGGCTATCCCTTGATGTCTTGCTTTTTGTTACAGATTGATATCTAGTGCGCATGTGTGCAAGTGTGTTGATTAACAGGGTGTCTATGTACAATGTGCGTTTATGCATTTACAAAAGCAAGCTGTGATACACTCAGAAGGAAAGCAACAGCTCGCACGTTAATTACTCCAGTTAATAGAGGAGCAGCTGATTCACTCCCATGTCAGTGAGATTCACAGCGGGAGGGGGAGGCTGGGGCAAGTCACATGAAGCAATAAGACGGACGCGCTGTGACTCAGGACAGAGGCTAAGTAAGGTAAAGAGAAGACCCATTAGACTAGTTTGGGGACATCACGTGGATCTGGATGAGGACACAACCAAAACTTTTTTTCAGACAGCAGACACAGGCAGTATTAACAGGAAATGTGGTTCTCGGGAGGACATAAAAGAGCAATTCCCCAATAATGTGTTATGATTTCCATCTCTCTCCATCTCAACATTTCTTCGTTATCCCTTGAGTCCTCCTGACAACTTGTTTCCATGGCAACATGTCCTCACAACATGTTCAACTCATGATTAGACCTTGAAGACTGGCTGCAGGATCCTTAATGTAGTTAATAATAAAAACAAAGACTTGGACCACACTCCAATTTGACTTTTTAATATTGCCTGCATTGTTGATGTTTATGTTTCAGGCAAGACACACTTCTTCAGCATGTATTCTGGCAATTTCACAATCAATATTAATTATAGATGACTGCAACCAGCAACCACTCCATCCCAACAGGGGCGAGCCACAACCTTTCCAGACAGAGTCTCATGATAGTAGGCTACAGTTAAACATGAAAAATTACTTCATAAGAAACACACAAATTTAGGGCTGTACATATCGATTATCTTTCAAGTCTATGATTTTTTCGATTAGTCGATTAATCTGACGACTAATTTTGTTTATTCTAAAGAAAGAAAAGTTGCCTATTACTCGATTAACAAACCAATTTATCCAAAATAAATATCAAAAACATGTCTAATCAATAAATCTATATTTTATTCAATCATCCTGATGAAGCACATTAGAATAATGACAATAGCAGCAAATCTTAAAATGAATCAAATTTCCACGTCACTGATGTGTTGTGATAATAATAATAATAACAACAGACATTAATTGGGCTACTTTACTTAAAACTTTAAATGTTTCTGACATGGAATTATTTAAATATTAAGTAATGCAGTATGATAATTAAATGTATTTCTGCATCAGTGAACACCTGAAAGGACTCACAGACTGTTCAGACAGTCACAGATTGTCTGTAATTAGATTCAGCTGTTTTCTCGCTGATACGTAGCCGTTAAATAAACAGAAAATATGAAACAGCCGATCGTTACCATGACTCGCGGTGTAACGTTACGTTACCATGACAGCAGCGGGGCAGAAATTACTTTTAACATGAAGGCAATGAAGAAATACTACATGTCCTCGTGCTGATAATGTGCCGTGCTTGTGTGGCAACAGAAAGTAATCACGATTTACGGTGCTGCCGTCTAGATAAAGTGCTCCGGGATACTTTCGTTTCACGTGTTCGTGCTGCTTCACGTATTCGTGGACAGCAGTTGTGCTGCAGTGAAGCTGTTTCCAGTTCACAGAGCTCACCGAGCAGTACGTTGTTGAGTTTCTGTCTGAAATACTCCAAACTTGAGACGGTCAAAGGCGCGGTCTTGTAGCTGGAGCTTGTCCGGGATAATCCCACACCGGATGCAGCGTCGACGCGCATTATTAATCGATTACGTCGACGAATCACCCCAGCCCTATACAAATTAAATCTTCTCATTCATCCCATTGAAATGAGGGTATCAAGGAAGAATATCAAATACATCTCCCTTTGGAAAAGGATGCTATCCCTATTACAACCTCTCTGTGGCATCTTAAGGGTCTCAATGCTGGAGCATGTGGCTTCCCCTGTTGGGGTGTACTTGTGCTGGTTGAGGTCACCTATAATTAACCCACCCATGTGAATTTGCCAGAATACACACTGACAAAGGGCATCTTGCCCTAAACGCTCATGTCCTCAGACAAACCTTTCCACATTATGTTGACACAAAATTCACAGCAGGAGTGGTACATTAGCTAATTAAAGACACATTTTTTGTGAGTGTAACCCAACAACTACCGTACTAGCATTTGAGCTAACAAGCTACATTTTCATGATGGAAAACTTTGACAGTTTGGTACAGTAAGACAATTTGTTCATTATATGTTTGTTGATATTTATGAAATATATTTATCAAATACATTATTTGATATTGAGCTTAATGATATCCAAATGTCACTATGACATGATGCTAACACTTGTGTGCTGAGATGTGCAGTGTTTGAACATCTGAACATTCTGCAGTCCTATCAAGTCTTTTATAGTCTAAGTTTTTCCTATTGACAAAATCCTGAATCAGGCTGATGATACTTTATCCTCTTTTTAAAAAATATATCTGGCTCCTGAACTGTCATTATACAGTATTGATTGGATAGTTGCCATTTTGCCACTTGTTTTGGCCATCACTGAAATCTGTTTATTAACTTTTTTTTTTTTTTTACCAGCAGCATTGACGTCAATGCTGTTCCTGGTCATTTTCCATTTAAAAACAACTTTAACTAGGACAAGAATTGTTGTGATTTTGTCATGCCTGAATTTAACTCTTTGCATAAACAATGAACTATATTTTAGACTAAATAAATCACATGCAATGCAGCACAGTCACATGCATCAAATTCCACGATGAAAAACACTTTTTTCACACACAAAATAGGAAAAGACCTCTTGGAGACAACAATTGGAGATACCACGAGTACAACACATGGGAATTGTAAATGGAGGCAATGGGAAATGTTTGTGTATGTTTATGTGTGTGTGTGTGTGTGTGTGTGTGTGTGTGTGTGTGTGTGTGTGTGTGTGTGTGTGTGTGTGTGTAGAGGTGGGTTGTAAGACTCGGGAGAGACAAAATCGATGAGGATTTAAGGCCATGAATACAAAATAGAAGTGTCCAAATACTGCAAAGGATGATAGAAGGGTTTCCCAGAATGCAGCAGTCAGCATGTCTCTTTATAGCACCTTTGCATTTATGGTATAATTGTAGCATAAGCAATGTGAGACACTGTCACTCTGATCTTTAAATCTCTTGGTCTCTGTGACAAAACTACCCTGCTGCTCATTCATTGGATGTGAACATGAAGTCAGTATCATTACATGATATACAAATCTTCAAAAAGGTTAAAAAATTACTAGTTACATTTTCCCTAAATGATAGAGAGAGTGGCTATGAGTGGGGGACAGGAAAAGATGATAATATGATGCCAGAAATTCAGCATTGACATGAAAAATGGCAACAGAATTGTGAAATATTCACACATTAATTAGTGTCTATAAATAGAAATAGTCAGTGAATTTGTGGCATAGAAATGATGAGTGCTCATCAGCACAAAGGGTTCCGCTTGCGGAGTACATTAGGAGCAGAGGGACACACTGATAACAGAGAGAGTGTAAGATTATGATAAGCCTCATCCCTCCAGTTTCTATGCACAAGATTTTGAATCTCAGAAACAGAAGCGGGGAGTGGGGAGCGGATGAGGCAAGTGTTTCTGAGGAGGAGATGGAACTGTGAGAGCTGGGAAACCGACCAGGAGAGGGCACTCCTCACTCAATGCAGTAGAGCAGAGCCCATGCACACAGACATGGACACACACACACACACACACACACACACACACAATGTAGCTTCTTTATCACATTCACCAGCAGAAGATACCAATCTTTTCATGGCCATTGCTTTCAAAGTCTTCCCTAATCTTACTTGCTCTTCATCATTTTCAAGATATTCCACTCATCTTACTCTACCCTCTCTTTCCTCAAGCCTTACACTACAATTTTCAACTCATGTCTGTCTTTAGGCAGACCCAGGTCTGACACAATTCTACTGAACTCACTAATGAGAATCCTCTCCCAGTGCTGGTGTTAACTCATGCCATCTGTTTAGCATATGCAAATACAACAGTGCTACATCATCCAGTCAGTACATAAGAGATGAGATGCTTATTAAAAATGGACACAACACAGTCTTTGCATCTATTGACACCACAAACTGTGTTGCCATGGCACACATTATAAATACAGAAACTACTGGGGGCATTGAGGTTGTTAGCAACTGTGACACTGTGCAATGCTGAAATTGCTCAGCAAAAGCTCCAACTTGTATTTGAGATGGATGAATGAGGATCTATGAACTTCGGTGGAAGTAGTTTGACAAAATCAGAGTTTTTTTGATGCACCACTGCTGAGTGTTGAAAAGAAGTGTCATGCACTGTGTCTTCTTGACAGCGCAAGCTATTAGAATAAAGATATTTTCAGGGAGGAGGAAGGTTTTTGAAAAATTACATGGAATTTGAAAGCAAATGCAGTCAAACTGATTTTGTTTGTTCAACATTCACACGCATACACTACACACACACACACACACACACACACACACACACACACACACACACACCATGAAATAAGACTACATCTAGCTCTATTCCAGACCAGTGTCTGCTAAAATATCCGTGGAAAAGTTTCAGAGCTTTGCACATCCATATTCATAAGGTTATTATAAGGTTACTTTAATAAGTGTCCACTCTGTCAGAACACCTTGTTCTAAGACCAGTCGAGAGGTGCACCCATGGGTCCTCCATATTCATGCAGTGTTTGACAACCATCTCAACTAAACACACAGCAACTTATCCAGTGGGGGGAAATCTTGTGAAAAGTTTTGTAAAATATTCCACAAAAACTTAAGCTAACATTTGTAAATGTCTTCAGACAATTTTCTGTAATTGATTTGACTTGTGAGGCAAAAGAGAGATAAATAGAGTGGATTAAAATTTGGTCCAGGTCTGGCTTATAGAACTTTTATGCTTAAAATAACAGTAAAACTACTGATTTACAGGTTTGTCAAGTTTGTTATCTGCTTAAGTGCACATAAGCTTGCCCATATGCCCTATTAAAAATTAATTTCACGCTGAGAAATGCCTCACAGTTAACTCCAACACCTCGTAACAAGTTTCCAAATGTCTCTTCATAGCCAAGGTTGCTGTGCCCTTGCAATTAGCTTTCTAGCCACGAGCCTGAGAAACATAGCATTTTAAAGGTAGACACCAGTCTTGCACGGTTTGCGCAAAACAGAGGGCACTGCAGAAGGCAGATGACAAATGGCGGAGCAGCATTAGTGAGGTTTTGTTAGTGGGATGGATGGTGTGGCAGCCCATATGCATGCAGTCTCATTGCAGTCGAGAAGTTAGAGAGGCTGAGGCGCCAAAAGTGAACGCACAGAAAAAGTAGAAGTCATTAATGTGAGGACTGCGGCCAGGTACCTGAGTATATCTCCCTGCTCTTCAATTTCATCAGCAACCTCTTCACACCTGCAATGATGTTAAGAAGCCTGTCATGATCACAAGTTCGCAACAACTGCCCCCAAATCTTTCCCTCCCTCTGACATGTAAGTGGAGAAAATAAGACCACACAGAGAACCCCATATGACTTTAGATGCTTTTGAAATGTGTTAATTTTTTCTGGCGGTAACATTGTGTAGCAGCAACAAAAGAACAACTGTATAGTAAGAATCGCAACGATAAAGGGATCAGTTTGGGGCCACATAGTGACGACAGGGGAAAATCACTAAATAACAAAACTATGGGAAAATCATCAGTCACGAAGTGTGCGTGTAGCCAGCAGATGAGGTGTGAGCTTACAGATGTTCAGAGCACACACAAAAACAGGAAGACGCACAAATGTGACCCACCCACTAAGCATCCATTCCCCAGCATCACTACCCATCGTTACTCCCACTGACTGGCTCTCTCCTATGTCACAGCGCTGTGTGTGACTGGAGTTTTTAGTGGAGAGGGCACATCTGTTTGGTCCTTACCTGTGTTCCTGTCTGGTAAGATGCAGCAATGCTTCTGCAGTATGCCTGGCAACACCTTCCAAGAAACAACAAAGGAAGGGGTTGGGGGAGAGAGGGAGAGATGTTAATATCACAGCAGCCTCAAAGCAGATACACAAGGTGGAGCTCAGAGGAAAAGCACTGAGCCATGCTGTGACCCACAATTACAGAGTAGCAACAGGCACCCATTTCTCACACCATTTGCATCAAAAGGAGCTGCTCCCATATTTATCTAAGCCCTTTTCTTCCGCCCCGTGATCTGAGCAGTGGAGCACTAAATGATGGTCTCGGTGTGGATAAGTGTGTGTGTGGAAGGTTCATTTTCAACTGCATGTCTCTGATTAAATCTACAAACAGTCAAAGGGGGCCTAAATGGTGTGTGAGGGAAACGATGATGTGCTAACAATCCATTGGAGCAGCATGGAGATAAAATATTACTCGACTGATATGGGTGAGAGGGCAATGTTATCAGTCAATCTGGTGTGGTCACATCAGCGGGCCAATTGTACAAGCTTTCTCTGCTCCCTCAGCAGCTTTGCTATGCCAGGAAGTTGTAGCAGCAAATACAACAGCCAATTATTGCACTGCTCACAAGCCCCGAGGCGGTCATACTAATCAATAATGCATGCTTATAATCTAGTCTGTGAGGAATTCTCTGAAAATTTAATCGATCAAAGGTTTTATCGTCACCTGTCTTGTGTAAGTGAACAGAAGACAGCTGATTTTAGCATAATAACAGTTTTGTTAAGCTTTCCTGTGACGCTGAATGCCATTACTGGTGTTCACAACACAAAAACATGCTGAATTTCTATTAGAAAGAAGTCCAGCGAACCAAAATAAAGGAGAAAGCGATGCGGAGGTGGCTCACCAGGTGTTATCAATACCTCTTTGTTCTTGTGTCTGACTGACAGGCTCATTGTTGTCCAAAATGACTTTTGTAATATAGACAGACCTCCTCTTCTTTCTTTCCACTCCATTTTCCCTCCTGATATTGTTAACATTCCTTTACATTTGCACCTGTTATCTCAGGCTCCTCGGTCTCTCACAGTTATTTTACCACTCTCTGGGACTGGACAAGACCGATCAGATAAGTGTCTCTTTTAATTAAAGAGAGGAGCACATATAAAAAGGTACCTTTTGAAAAGAGAGAGGAATAAAAAAAGAAAAGAAATGAACCCTAATGGCTTGTCTCTAAGGGACATTCAATGAGATATCAACCCACTGCATCATTCATACAGGAGGAGGGCCTCAAGCACAGACTCATGTCATCCAGTCTCATTTTCTACTTTACCAGCAGCATATTAAGAGGTAATTCTACCATTATACAAACACTTCAGAATGTGCATTTGTTGTTAGTATTTGGTCAACTATTGGTCACCTTCCATTTAAACTTGTT
This sequence comes from Micropterus dolomieu, assembly GCF_021292245.1. NCBI lineage: Eukaryota > Metazoa > Chordata > Actinopteri > Centrarchiformes > Centrarchidae > Micropterus > Micropterus dolomieu. The sequence continues at coordinate 19,864,138 of NC_060160.1, forward strand.
CTGGTGTGATTCCGTAGTAGATTTGTTTGACTGCTTAGAGTAACTGGGCCTCATGCAAATCTTTTCATATTTTTATCCTTAATCTGTATCTTACTTTTTCCGTGACCTTTTCTTTGTTTTAGAGATACATGGTTTCCACAGGACATTGTTGACTGGTCTTGTCATGGTCTTGTCTTATAAGTAGGCTACATGTATACATGCTCTTTTCTGTCAACATCAAACCGATAAAAAATTGTTTACACTTTGCTAGTACTAGGTTGGACCCCCTTTTGCCTTCAGAACTGCCTTAATTCTTCATGGCATATTTTCCACAAGGTGTTGGAAACTTTCCTCAGAGACTTTGGTCCATATTGGTATAATAGCATCACGCAGTTGCTGCAGATTTGTCACATCACATCCATGATGCGAATCTCCTGTCAAACCACATCCCAAAGGTGCTCTATTGGCTTGAGATCTAGTGACTGTGGAGGCCATTGGAGTTCAGTGAACTCGTCATGTTCAAGAAGTTTGTTTCAGATGATATGAGCTTTGTGACATGGTGCATTATCCTGCTGGAGTAGCCATCAAAATATGGGTACACTGTGGTCATAAAGGGATGGACATAGTCAGCAACAACATTCAGGCATTTTCGTCCACACAACTGCTCAGTGGATATTTTCTCTTTTTTGGACCATTCTCTGAAAACCCTAAAAGATGGCTGTGTGTAAATATCCAAGTAGATCAGCAGTTTCTGAAATATTCAGACCAGCCCGTCTGGCACCAACAACCATGCTACGTTAGAAGTCACTTAAATCCCCTTTCTTCCCCATTCTGATGCTCGGTTTGAACTTCAGCAAGTTGTCTTGACCACGTCTACATGCCTAAATGCATTAGGTTGCTGCCATGTGCTCTTGTACTCCAATATAAGGGAGAACTATATGCTGAATTTAAGGAAACTGATCATGACAAAAGAAAGAAATTGCATTTGTTACTGTAGTGACTTCTTATGAGAAAAATTTGCTGCACATCTTTTTGTCTCATCATTTTGTCTGCTTTTCATCAAAGTACTCTCTGTGTGGTGATCTGGCAACCCATCCTTCCCAGTTCCTAGTGTGTCCTGTTGTTTTTTCTCCCTTCCCTGTGTGTCTGTTTGTCTGCTGTCTGTCTCTGGTTATGGGCGTGGCAACACACTGTTGGGCCAGCGAGAGTTCCTGGAGTTTCCACACACCTGGAGTTCATCTACTCGTCACCACCGCTGATTTATACCCGGCTCCTCTCTTCAGTATTCGCCAGATCATCTGTTCACCTGAGTGGTAAACTACTTGTCAGGCCAACACTCTGTTTAGTGTTTTTCTCTGCTCATAATACCTTCGTCTAATGTGTGTTTTTTGTCCTAGGGGGTCGCTGCTTTAGAAAGCCCTGCTCGCCCGCCTGTTTTTGAAGCTGTGGATCTGCCTGCCTGCCCGCCCTCTGCAACCACGCACCAGAATCTACTACCATCGTTCTTTCAATAAATCCTCTGTTCATCCTAATCCTGTGTCTGCTCTTGGATCCTTTTGCTACGCATAACACTATGATATAAGATGCTCTCTATGATATGCAGCAACATACTATTCAGTAAAGAAGTGATGAAGAAAGTTGTGCGGTAGATAAAAATAGATTTCTCTGCAGAAATGAGAAATACAATGATTGACTTGTAATGACTCAACCAGCTGCATGATGTACAGTTATAATTGATGCTGGCTCGCTGGCTGGCTGGCAGAGGTTTGTACTGGAGGAGTGTGGAAAACGAACTGTCAGGGACACTCTTCAGTGTTTCAGATACACAGAGCTGTCACTTGCTTCTTATTTACACTTTAAAGGGATTGGAGTCTGGAGGTAAGGCGTCTGATTTCATATGGGAAAATGCATTAGGAATCCGTTTCTTTGTCTTTTTAAGCTTATCTTGGGATGAGCACAAGATAGGATTTATGTCACCATGTTGTAACAAGACAGTTAAGCAAGACACATGGACACATAACTGGGACAAGTGGAAATACAACAAATGATATTTTGGGTATTTGAACAAATTTGTTTTCTTACATTACTCATAGATTTGATTAGCGGGTTTCATTCAAATGACAATGTACAGCTAGCCTGATAATATACAAAGACTAGCCATCCATGAAATAAATAACCTTGATTATATCAAAACCTAATGAATTATAATCTCGCATTTAGTCAATATTTAATTGAACGGTTTTGCAGTTTTTGGCCCAGTGAAAAGAAATCAGTCAGAGGAAAAAATAGATCCTCGAAGACAAAGCAGTGCCCTTAGGACTACAGGCCCAATCTTGTGAATGAGCCTTCAAACCCCATTGAGTCAGTCAGTTAATAAAAGGCTCCATTTGGCAATGTTGTTGGAGTTTACCATCATGCTCTTCCAATTGGACTGGTATTCATTCTCTTGTAGCCTGAGGCGGTAAGCAAAGGGATTCAGTGCAGTAACTATCCATCTTCCCACCCTGTTACATCTACTGTACATTTTTCGTGGCTTATGGGTTGGAAATGAACGAGGTAATAGTACAGTTAAGTATACTATTTTGGTCATTAAGCAGGCTACAAAAAGAAGCAAATGCTAATGAAGGAATTATTAACTTTTCACTTTCTGTATTTCAAGTATGTTTGTTCCAGAATGTTATGAGAATAAAGATCACATAACATTCCCACATTTACATGTGGTGGTGATGGCACAGTGGATAAGACACATGCCTTTGGTGTGAGACAGTGATTCTCAAACTTTTTCTAATCAGGGACCCCTAAACTAACACAAATTAGACCATGGACCCCCATTTGATAAGACTTTGTTCAAGGGTCCCCCATCTAAGAGGATTTTTGCTTTTAGATGTTTTATAACATATTGTGTATGAAACCCATGACCAAAATAATCAGACATTCTCTGCTACTTATGGATAAAATTATAACGAAAATAAAGTATTCCCCTTTTCGCTGGGGACCCCATTTTTAGAACCCCTGGCGTGAGAGACCCAGGTTCAATTCTCCACTGTGACACATCCATCAATGTGTCCCAGAGTAAGACACCAAAGTCCATTCAATATATAGTAAATCATTCTGCACTACAGTGTGGCATCACATATCCACTATAGCATAAACTTCAGTCACTAGAATGATTCATCACATAAAACCAAGATGAGCTTCTAGGCTAGCTTTTGTTTGTTTACAGCTGTTTGATTGTTGGTTTATATACAGTCACATGTCTTGTACAAAGCATTGGGCTACTTGCCTCTTTTAACAGAGGTATACTTACCGTACAAGAGCAGTAAAGAGAGACAACCACAAAGACTGTTGAGGCAGGAGCAGAAGGAGAGAAACAACCGAATGAATGCTCATTAACGGAGATGAACAATCAAATGGGCTGACTCAGGTGAGTCACACGCCATTTGAGTCCATGAAAAAACTTTTCTCTCTCATATCAGCTCTCTGAAAATGTCCCTAAATACAAAAGTGCTGATTACTCTATCCCTGAAAGTCCATTTGTCTGGGAGATTGTTTTATCTACAGTTTGATGGAGCCCGCCTTGTGAGACTGGAGAGTGAGGATCAGAAATAGCCTCTCTGATTTAACTTGCTGCACAAACTGGTGCTCCTGAAAGTTACGGCATCAAAAAGTTCAAGTAAAGTAGTCTTTTCTTGTTGCTGAACTTAAGATTTTTCTCAGAGTAGTGACCACAGTGTATGTACAGTATGTGAAGGTGTGAGTATGCGTGAAACCTGTCAGCCTAGTTATACTAGACTTTGGTGTACATGCCACCAAACAAGTCAGGCTCCAGTGCACCAGGTTCATTTAATGGCTCTGCATGATATGAGGCTCAGGGCAACACAGCCTAGTTTGTCCACGGCAGAGAGCGGTCAACAGGAACCTCTCTTGTCCCAGTGGCGATTCAGGACGCTCACAAAGCAAATTGCTGTCTACATACAGGGCACATGAACATACACAACCACCACGCAAGCATACAGACACACCACCCAACACCACACACTATTACTGCTAGGTATAAGCAATTATCACAAGTAGCAGTGTATAATAGGATTTCTTGGCGCCTGCTGCTGTGGGCTAGAGTGCAACTCTTGGTGAGCTAATGGAAATCTGACAGGATGGAGGCGAAGTGGAGTAACTCCAATGCAATTCAAAGCTCCTCCTGTCTGCCTTAAGCACTGTCTGATCCCTTCTTAGCCAGGCAAATTTATCAAATGAGTGGTGTGCAGATTGAGCAGAAGATAAGTTTTGCACTGTGACCACTTACCCCAGCAATAACTAAAAGAGATCCGCAGAATTAGACAAAATATTAGGAGCCTTTCACCATAATGCTCCAATAGTACAATACCACAAACTAGGGCCTCAAAAAATGAACTTTGCGTTCAACTAACACCTCTCTAACACTGTGTCAGTAACAAATTACAAGAGTAAGTTTCACAAAACTTTGTGTCCAAATGTATCTCTCTAAAACACGCACCATGTGGCTCCTAACTCATAGTTTTTCTGTTAGATTACTGCTCTTGTAGGACACAGGCAGGCAGCAAACAAATGTACGACCTTTATTTCACCTATTTAGAACATGGGTAGGCATGCACATGAAAGGTAAAAGGTGGAGCTGAGAGCCGCTCCAGGTGCTCATGCATGGAGGAAAACAGTGCATCTGCAATGTGTTTGCAGGGTTGTATAGAGGTCACAGTTTTACCTAAAATCCAAGGGTGGAGCATTAAGAAATCATCTATAAGAATGGCCTATAAGAGTGCCATTCACTCAGCATATCCCTAAAGTTGGACAGGGATAATGAAAATGAGCCACAGTTAGCTCTCCAAACGTTAAACCCAACTATGTGCACCATAATCGTGACAGCAGCAGTATACAGCATTTATGTTAAACAGCTTGACCACATTAGGACGATTAAAGCATAAAGAAATTCTCTGGAGCTTAATCAAATCTCTAAGAAAAATTCTTCTGCCTTCAGTAGAGTGGACTATTTTATTAAGCCGATGTATTCAAGTTCATTGCTCGGTTTAAAGGGTCTGGTAAAGACTCTGTTGTGAAAGAGCTGGGCCTTTCGCCAACGGCAATACTGTTAGGACTCATACTCTACATGGGAGACCATAACTACACTAGGAGTTGTACGGGGTCTTGCACTTGCATTAGTTTCACATTTCACATTTTGACAAAGTGTTAACACAGCGGGCCTTAAGGGACAAATGTCTTAGCCTATTGCTTTTACCCCATGAGATGATTCACGTTTGTCCCCAGTCACCGAGTTTCAAATGCACACAGCTACCAAAAGACATGCGCGTCTCTCTGCTGTGCTGACTTTCAAAGGAAAGGAAAGAAAATGTACTAGTCTGCCTGACATAGGCAGCCTGGTAAAATCATCATAAATGATGGTATTACAAACTGGGATCAAACTGTCTGTGCAACTATATTAGGTTACAGATAGTATACCAGCTTGCTAATGGGTTTGTAATGAGTCACATCTGACTAAGGGCAATCTGGCAGCTATTGCGGTAACAGTATCACCGGGAGAATGCAATGACAGCCCACATGCCTAGAAGATGTGTGCCCACCACCACAGGACAAAGGTTATTAACCTAGTAGTATTGGTGCATAGGTATGCGCCATACCTACATACACACACAAAGACTCACATGCTGCATATAATGTACACACACTTGGTTCTCATGCATTATTAGATTCATCAAATGCAGTCCCATCCATCCCTTCCATTCCCCCTGTATCCCTCTACTGAAGCCAGACTGTTACAGGTGTAGTTAGGGAAAGGAGACATAAAAGGGAGGAAATACAGAGACAGAGGGAGAGAGAGAGAAAGAAAGTGAGTGAGATGCATGTGCATGACTTGGTAAGGTAATAGAAATTATTAAAGTGAGAGAGAAGAAGGATAAGAAGAATGGGACATGGAGGGAAAAAGCAGAAACACTTCTGTCACGATGAGTGGGTGAATAAAAAAAGAGCCTGCTGAATGTTTCAACATTTACTTTTAGTCAGGCTACTCTCCATTCACCGCTGCTCCTCTTCCCCTGTAGACCAAAATGACATCACCACATGCGTGAATGTAGCGCTTCATGTTTTCTGTGCATCTTCAAACAGATTAAGAGTGCGTTATCGTGTCACTGCCAAGTAGGCAAAGTCCACACAAGCTTCCCATTGACAAGTCTGTGAGAGTCTGTTCGTGTCGGCATGTACTGTATGTGTGTGCCCACTGGGCACGCAAGCAATTTGACAGCAGCATTGGAAATATCCTGAGACAAGCTACCTTCAATTCCAAAGTGCTTCTGAGTGGAAATAGAGTCAGTTTCCAATTAGTTTTTTTTGTCCTTTATTCTTTGTACGCAAGTGGTAGCTTAAATTGGGCTCTCATCTTTTTATGTAAAGAAATTGCCTGCCTGGTAGGATGAGTAAAGATTTCTCCATCTCATATGAATCATCAGGCTTTCACTGAAAGACTGATTAGTCTCCTGGTTTAAATCAGAAGGGGTGATGTGGATGAGAAGAAAGGCCCCCCCTCCCAAAGCTGGGAAGATGACAAGTTTATTTTTCAGTCACATAAGGACTTACAGAGGTAACATGTATTTCTCACTTGACACCCCCACCCCCCCAGGTTCCCTCTGCTTTCAGTATAGACAAGCTACATATGCATACATATTGCACAGCCACATCCAGGCAATGCACTGTTCACACATACAAAGATGCTGTCAATTACCCTCCTTATTATTGAAAAATGCATTTGCTCCTGACTGCTTAGCGGCACGACCACTGCTCTATAGCACTTGATGCCACCTGCATAATGAATGAACATGGGACACTTATCCATGACCCGAAATAAAACAAGCTTGTTACTATGGCAGAAAGTGCAGCTTCCATGTATGAACTAAACCCTTAGTTTCAGAGACTAGAGAATGAAAAAGACCATCACTTTCACATCAAAGTTTTACAGAAGCAGCTGTGTGTCATTGTAGAAAGGCTGGCTGACCACTACTGTCTAAAAATAAAGACTTTTTGTATTAATGAGGAAGGCACAGCATCGAGGAGGATGTTGGAAAAGCGTCTAACTAGAGAGTGAACAGCAGTAACAACCACGGAACTTCTAAAGCATTGCAATGAATATGATCCCCTATTTTTAGCACCTCTGTGATTATGATGTCTGACTATGTGAGCGCTGGCAGCCAACACTTTGTCACTCACAGTGTGTGCTGAGTACTGTAGATTTGCTGTCGATTCGGCAGCGGTGCTGAAGCAGGCATTCTCTACAACTTCACTTCTTTTTTGTCACTCAGTCATGGAAATATATTGGCGCTGAGACATCAATACTTGCAACTGCACTGAATCTTAAACGACACAACGTGTCAGTGTACAACTGTCAACGATGACAAGCTTTTTACACAAACAGGCGGTTAACTATTTCTAATCTTGCAACATCAAAAACAAAAGATGATTCCTACACCAGTAATAATCACCCATTCACAGGAGTACAATTCTCACTACTTGATTAATCAGAAGGCTTGTGGGAAGTGTGCTTATGCTGTTCAATGCCTTGTCTACTGTAACGTATTATGTAACATGTTTTCACGGGTCTGTGTAGTTCCTTGATTCTTAAAAAAAACACAACTCTTACAGTGCCTTCTTTTGTTAAGCTGTATGGAGCTCCACTCTCATTCAGGATTGCCAGCGCTGAGCTTGGGCTCTGTCAGACAGTGAAGCTCATCCACCCACAGAGACTACAGTCGGCATGGTACATACAGTATTACGTGACAGTGCACAACAGGAGGAGTCTGGGGGGATCAAACCTAGAATAACATCCATTTGAGAAGTTAACCGTGTACTAAAAGGGCTTTTTTCTGCATGAAATGGTCCACATCCAAGCATCCTCCTCAGGGATAAATGTAAGTGCAAGAGCAACATCCATATGGCAAAGCAGAGGAGAGGTGAACAATATTAATGCAAAAGTGATGCAAAAATCATATTATATTTTGTATATTGTGATGACTGCTCATACATCAACAAATTCGAATGGAAGGGTTTTTTTAAATATCATTTTGAAAAAGCCAACAGTCCAAAAGTCTGATTACCTTAAACAACTAAGAAAATCCTGCAAACACACCGCCTAAACACACGCCGTTTTCCCACTACTGCATACATTATCTCATTTACTGTAAGATGTTTGAATCCTGCACGTTATATTTTAGGAGTTAAAGATGTGCTCAAAGATTAATAAGAGAGAGAGAGAGAGGGAGATTTACCTTCTTCAGAGCTGACATTCTAGGTGGATCCTCTGTCTGCAAAGCCTGTTCACATGCTGAGGTCCCAAGCCAAGTTTGGAGGGTGCGCAAATCCTAACTCAGCCCGGTGCTGATGCTGAGCCATGAGGTGCCTGCTTAGTATTCTCATCTCGCTTCCACTCAGTCCTACAGCTGGTTCAGTGTGCGCACGCCCAAAACCGCTGTTATTACTAGCTTCAAACACACGGGGAGCTGTAGTGTGATGCATGGCGCTCTTCACACTTCATGAAAGAAAGTTGTCATCCTAACTAACCGCAAAAATAAATTGGGCTTGACTATTTAGGCAGGAAGGCACGCACCCGAAATTGATTAAAGATAATTATCGAAGTATTAGGCGTCACATTTTAATTCGTACTACATTTAATATCACAGAAACAATTTGCCTCAGTAAAATGTAAACTTCTTACTGTCTTTGTCGCCAAATACAAAGTGGTCGAGCAGTACCAAACAATGCTATGATATTCGATATATTAAACAGGCTGCTTTACATGCCGATTTCAAGAATGGATTTGACTGATCAAAATATTATATAAATGTATGATGGGCAGGGTACAAGTCTTTTTTGACAAGTAAGGCTAGATTAAATCGCCATTAGTTGGAATGGAACTCGGCGCGACTGGACCAAGTGACTTCTTCCTATGCATTCAATCAGTCCTGTCGGTGTGTGAGCTGCTGCCTGGTGGTGAGTGCAGCAGCTGGACGACGGCGAGCATTACTTCGCTTTGACAGGGGTAGCTGAGTTTTATTATAGCTGAGTTTAAATAGCTATAGCCATTCCTTTAAATAACTTTAACACCAACAAGTTATTTCACCGATTTGTGATGTTGTAACCTCTGTTAAGAAGCGAGCTCATTTAAAAAGCTAGCAGGCGGGTTAGCGTGTTAGCATAATAGCTATAACGTTAGCCAAATGTTACATTTAACTTTCCGTCCTCTTTAGTTCCGCTCAGATAACTACATATGTCGAAATGGCACGCAGGAAAGAAGGTGAGCATCACCGGTGTCGTCGACAGCATTATTAATATCATATACAAACTCCAAACAGTTGCAACAAGCTAGCTACGTTAGCTAGCTACCGTGCTAAGTCTCGCGTTAAGTAGGTTTCCAGCTATGTTGTAAACAAATGCACGTGTTCCTCTGTCAAACGACACTACTCTCCACACCATGCTGCGATACCGATGTCCAATACAAAGTAATTGTAAGATGTCTGGTCATGTTACCATGACCTGATGATGCATTGTAAAGTTAAGTGTGTATGTCTGTATATATGTGTGTGTGTGTGTGTGTGTGTGTGTGTGTGTATATAATAATAATAATAATAATAATCTTTATTTGTAGAGCACTTTTCAAAAAAGTGCTCTATATATATATATATATATATCTCAATTACTCTAACGGCATTTGGCCAGTCGTTGGGGTAAAAGTGCACTGCTGTTAATAATAATACAATGCACACATGATGATTCATAACCCAGCACCTCCTTTCAAGCTGGCTGCTTCTTTGACTTCATTCCTTTGTTCTAATAACACTGTCGCACATATTGGGTTGGTAATTCCACACTTTTTGAATTGCATTAACTGGCAGATTTTAGCAGGAAGTTTAAGATTTACATTTTCCCTATGAAGAAGTCAGATATCTCTAATGCGTCTGATTAACATGTGTGTACCTATGTGTTTCTTGTCCTATGTCTTGTGTTACTTAGCATTTCAATCAAAAGTACTCCAGAGGCTTTACCCTGCAGCTCCCAAATTGGAGGAGGAGTCCAGCCCACCAGGCATGGTCGAGGCCCTAGCCAACAAAATCTATGTGAAAAGACAAGCCTCTAAAGTGGACACTGCTACTGGTAAGATTACATTCAGTTTACCAGTGATACTTGCTGCTTACAATATTACTATGTACAATCATTTGGAAAACATTATTTCCTTTCTGATTTTCCCTTATTTGGTCCTTTCCTTTTTTTCAAAATACACACATTAACATACCAACATATCATGCAATTGCTGCCACCCTGCTGCTCTTACCATTGGAGTTTATTACCTACTTTTTATTTGCCATGACTGTCTCAGGAGATGCAGGAAAGACGCAGAGTGCAGCCAATCCGGGCAGGCGGATGTACACTGTTCTACCTCCTCCTGCAGACTACAAGACAGATTCAGAGAAATCCATCACACTCCCCCAACTAGAAAGGATAAATAGTGCCGAGGACCCAGCTGGTAAGACGACCATAATCTTACATTTATGGACTTGCGCTGTGCACCATAAAGCTAGAAGAGATTTATGGCATGGGGTATTTCCAGGTTGGCTCTGTTGAGTATTAAAGTTAATCATTTTGATTGTCTCTGCCACTCTAGTTTAGGGAAACAGACACTGATAATCAATTGTGTTTCCAAAGTGAGGAGAACTTGAATGCAGCACAGATGGTGTATGAGCCTGGGCGGTTTTCATTTTGATCTGTCTATTTAATTGAGTGTTGTTTTTCCGAGTAGACATCTACAACCTATCTAGGAGATACTTAACTCTCATTGATGCCATCTTTGAGGCTTGATTGTGAGCTGATGTTAATGCCAAGGTGGAATTTTCTTGACCTGTGATAAGAGTTGGCTGGAAGTTTAATTCCCACATGCTTTCTTTGAACGCTATGCAGCGTTCGAAGACAGAGTCAAAGACAAAGTTTATTCTGTCTGCACTTTCTTCTGTCATAAACGGGTGAAAAGATCAGAATGTAATAAGAGTCCTGGCTCATTACACGTGTCTCTGTACTCATCATCTACCTTAATAAAGACCTTTATCCACATGACATGCTTCTGCTTTACTTCAACATAATAGAAGAGATTTGTTGGCTGACACAGAGCAGCGTCTAAAGGTGCCCACCAAAATGAATTATTAGGCTATGTTTGATTAATTGCACTCATCAGCCTAACAGCGCCTTAATTGAATCACATTTTGATTTAGTGGGCAGTAAGCCTTGATGGAAATTGCAATCCAAAGTCCTGTTTAAGGTCAGATTGGATTGGGCTTCATAAAGGTGTCGTGATAATAGATCCATCAATATAATATTAGAGAAACAGTACAGCAATAACTAGTTTATATGATATAGTAATGACTCATCTAATAAGAGTGGCAAGACCAACATCTACGGTAGTCTCGAATTACCAGGTCTGTCTCTACACTGTTTAGACGGTTCCAGTGCAATCTGAACTCATGGTCTTAGATAATTAAATATGGAAACACAAGTCATCTAAAAGCTTCTTCTATATTTATGTGTAGCTATTAAAAAAGTGCATTTAGGCTTGAAAGAATGATCTTTTCCTTCATGTCGAACAACACCTTGATGTGAGATACTTTTTTTCATTTTCATTCAACCACTAAAGGACAGAATTAATAAAAAACACAATAAATAAGACATTTTTTACGTGAAAAATATGTGCATTCATGGTCAATCAGATGAGCAACAACATGACAGCAAGGTTATTTTCACCTTTTTCTTCATTGATGCTCATACAGACAAGTCTTGTACATGACTTTTGTTTGTCATCACTACTATCCATGTTCGATTAAATTGAGCAGTGGCTGCTCTTGAATTGCTTTTTCAGTATTGGTCGTTGTTGCTCTGCCAATTTCTCAGCTCCATTATGTTCTTGCTGATAGCCAGTTTACTGCTCACTGGGGTGAACGGGTCACTAAAAATTCGATGGGAGCTGGTTTTCTTTGACCTTTCAATGCCTCGAGTTGATAAAGAGAGGGGAGTTGTTATGAGGCCGAGAGGAAGCTGCTCAACCAGAGAGAGTGCCATTTCTGAAAGGACTCACAGCTGAGCTCAAGTCATTCTTGGTTAACTGTGAGGTTTAAGTTATAAGACATAAGAAGAGAAATTTAACACTGAATAAAAAAATAATAAAAAGTACCTTGAAACAAATGACAACAAATAAATCAAAGTGCAAAGCTAAGACTGAACATAAGTAGCTCTAATGACGATTTTCATAAGGTGGGAGGAATTCTGTAATTTTATGTGTATGCACAAAAGCTAATGAATAACCTGAGCGTTTTTATTTCATCTTTCATCAGAGTGCTGGATTGGGAGTAGTAGACTATATCTTTGTCTATTAGGGCTGCAACTAACATTTATTTTCATAGTCGACTAATCTGTTTATTATTTTCTCAGTTAATTGATTAGTAGCTTGGTCTATTAAATGTCAGAAAGTGGTGGAAAATGTCAGTCAGTGCTTCCCAAAGCCCAAGAGGACGTTCTGAAATGTCTTGTTTTGTCCACAACCCAAATATATTCAATTTAATGTCATAGAGGAGTAAAGAATGCAGAAGACGTTCACATTAAAAAGATAGAATGAGAGAATTTAAACTTTTTCTTACTCAAAATCCAATTATCAAAATAGCTGGTGATTCATTTAATAGTTAACAACTAATCGTTGCAGCTCTACTGTCTACTATTCTGTCAAGAGGAGCAACATAACATCAAACATACAGTAAACTGAATCTGCTGTACTTTTTTCAATCAACAGTGGTCTGTGAGGTCAAGCTCCAGCAGGTTTTTTTAAAATCAGTAACCACACCAGCTGATTTGAATGCAATCAGCTAAAAAGATGGAGTATCCCATTAGTGGAATCAGCTGGTGCAGTGATTAGCTGCAAGAAAACCTGCAGTCTCTCATCCCTTAATGCCACATTATTGGACATTACTGGGACTCGAATCCCCCTATTGGTTGTAGCCTGTGTGTGGGTGGCTGCTGGGTTTGAGACAACTTGGAACTAGGAAATTTCTGACCCCTCTAGTACAATGGAACCCCACTCAAAGTCTTGGTTCCCACTTGTGAACTCAGAGCAAAAATATATAACCGGACTTGACCGGGCCGCTGAAGGATGTCACACAACAATGGCATCTCCCATGGAAGAACACATTGTAAATAGTAAATCATAAACTAAAAAGCAACATAAATTATATTTGCCTGCTGTATTTTATTAATATAATACATACTGTCAAATTGAAAAACCTGTTCTGTCTGTCGGGGCTTGATGGGGCCGTGGTGCAGTGGCCAGAGGTCGGGAGACATGGCTATGAATTATCGCGTGTTTTTGACCAATCACGAAGGAGTTAAACGTCAGAAGTTGCTCGGGCCCTAAATATACAACATTTACAGACTTATGCAGTTTACAAACTGATGTAGCTAAATGGGAACACGGTTAACGAGTAACTTACATTTTATTGCACTTTATTTATTTATATTTATTATTTATGTCATTTGTTTTCATTAAAACGGCCATCTTTTTAATTAACACCACTGATGAGAGTTCAATTGTGTGCACACTGGACAAAGAAACAGTTCAGTTTGTCACGGTCAGCCATGTTTTTCGTTCACTTTTGGCGTCATGCACCATCACTCACCCGGAATGCTTTATGTCAGAAGTTCCGAGTTGTCTCAAACGCAGCATAAGGCCTTATACAGATTGCATGTTAAACCCACCCTACTCCAATATGTGACACAGAATCTGATCTTTTAACAATGTGAATACAACAATCTGATATTTGCTTTTGCCCAAAAGTAGAGGTGCATGGGGAGATTGCAATGGATTGATTAAGTTCAACAGCATTTGAAACTAATCAAGAGTTTACGATCTTGTTTCCACCAGAGGAGAGCGTCCATGATGGCAATGAAGCACTAGACAGAGATCAAGAGGAAGAAGAAGAGAAAAGAAAAAGGAGAAGAAGGAAAAGAAAACCAACCCTCCACTATGACTATGGGAAAGATGTAGCAGCTCCAGTGAGTGAGCCCAGCACAGGTCAGACACCTGTGGATGAGGGAGGAGAACGCATTAGCAGGAACAAGAAGAGGAAGCTGAAGAAGAAACGGCACAAAGAAAAGCTGCTCTCCATGGGTCTAATGCCCCGCGCCACTGCCCTGGAGTTCACATACCAAAAAGATGGGGATGAGGAGGAAGATGATGAAAGGAGAGCTGCTGAGGTGTCAGACTTCCTCAGCACAACAATGGAAATCTATATGTCAGATTGTAGGTATTGAACAGAGTGGTGTTTGTGTTATTGGATCAGCTGCTTTCTTTTGTTCTCTGTGCTAAATCTTGTAGCCACTGCCAAAGCAGAGTAGTTTGATTTATTATGCACAAAACTAGTGGCTTTTTAGGCTGAAGTTTAAAGGGTAACTGGGGTATTTTTTTTAAACTTCTCTCATGTTTTTGTGTCTATGTGACTAATTGGGACAACATTTTTTGAAACTGGTCCATTATTGAGCGAGCATGCTGCAGTCAGTAGCTGTAAAACAGGGCTGCTACATAATCCTACGTCCACTAAAGTGCTTGTTTTTGCCACTGACCAGTTCAGATTGTTAATACAAGTGTCTGGTTAGCTTAGTCTTTTAAAAAGGTCTATCTCTGTAGCAATCATTTCCATAATGTTGTCAGACATATATAATAATAAATGTTGCCTGTCAGGGGCGAAAACAAGCACTTTAGTGGACATACTTTAACAGGGCGCAATTGCCCACAAGTATTACGGTGCAGCCCTGTTTTGCTGTTGCCCACTGCAGCGTGCTTGCTCAATACTGGACCAATTTCAAAACATATTGTCCCAATTAGTCACACAGACACACAAACATGGGTTGAAAAATACCAAAGTTACCCCTTAAAAACACCAAGTAGTGCCAATGTTGAAAGCATGTTAAGGAAAAAAAACAGAATTCATTGCACTTCTGCCACAGCACATCTGTGCTTTTTTGAGACAGTCCCAGCGTGAATTAACCAGTATAGCATCAGTAATTGGATGAAAGTGTAATAGCTAAAATTGCAGTGCCATTAAGTCACTTAAGTGACAGTTTTTTGTTGCCAGATGTATATACAGTATATCTGAGTGCTAACTGGAAATCATTGACAACAGCTCTGATTTATGTATTTACATTTACATGAACTTTCATTGTAAAGGAAACCAAGCTAAGATACCCCAATATTACAAATGTTACAGTGTTTCAGATATTGTAAAAATTACAAATTAAAATCATGTTTAATATAGGGATTATTTGCGGCTGACTGACTAAGTTTTTAATCAAGGCATAGAGAAACAATTTCATTACGTCGCATGGTGTGCTGTAGATTAGGCCCTGGCCAGTGTTCAAAATAAGAGAAAGCTCCTCGATATCTGGTAGAGGAGCCTTGTAAATGAATGAGACTAAAAATAAACAGTGAGACTGCACTGCACAGATATGAGATTTGGCCAGTCTGCTGGCTTTGTAAATGAAAAGACAAAACTAGTAATGTTTTCTCTATTGGTACTCTAGCCAGTTAAGTGAAGCATGGTTAAATAAGTAAAGAAATAAAATATGTGTTTAAAAAAATGTTGCTCTATATTTGGTGCAGTTTATAAAGGTACCTCTTTTGTTTTGTCAGCTCCAGTTGGATTACGTTCCTCTAATGTTAGATAATTTCAACTTTAACTGACAGACCACCTCTCACTTCTCCCGTGCTTCTCCAGCCTTATTGCGTGCAGACAAGCTTCCTGTCCTGTCTCAGACGGTGGATGACCTTCTGAGCAGCATAGCCAGTGGACGCAAGCCGCCCTCTGTCCTGAAGCAGCTCTACAGCCTAAAGGCCTTTGTTCAGCAGAAACAGATAGACAAACTGGAAAAGGCTCTGAAGGAGCTCTACAAAACATCTATGTCCGCAGGTCAGTGACACGTTCTTGGAAGTCGTGGAAGGTCATGCTAGACGAAAACGATGGGCTCTACATGCATTCATCCCCATCCCTGCACATACTGGCCTCCTCTTGCTAGGATCAGCCCCAGGCCCTTGTTGACCTGTCCCTACAGGTTAATACATGCCTCTGTCTGCCCATGCTTGCCTTCTATTTTATGCGCCCTTACACTGATCTTTATTTTTCACCTGTGTATACCTGCCCTTACTTGCCTTCATTGGCCTTTACCTGTAAGTACCTGCCCTTAATGTGCAATAGTAGAGCTGGTCTTGTCTGTATTACATCTCACACACATTTGACCTCCACTGTGAGTGAACAAACATGTTTCAACTTGTTCATCTTGCCATTACTCTGTCAACAGTCAAAACATCTGATCAGTCCCCAGGCACGTTTCCGTATGTGTGTGTGTGTATTTGCATGGTTGGCTAGCTGGCTGCATTAATAGGATCAGCAGGGACTTTACGGCTTTCACACGCACAGGTGTATGTGTGTGAGAAAGACAGGCAGAGAGATCAGCCAGCAGATTCAGGCCGCTGCCATATCAGTGTCCACAAAATGATGCGCGCATCTGACAACAACGGTGTGTTTAAAAAAAAAAAAAAAAAAAAAAACGGCAACAAAAAAGTGGTTTGCTATCTCGCGAGCACAGCCTAAAATGGAGCCTGCTTCAGCTTTTCTAACCCCCCCCCCCACCTGCCCTCCTATTGTATGAGTCATGCTTTGATTTTTAAATACGAAACGTCGCCAGCAGATTGTATCAGAGCAGAAGTCCTTGTGAATTACTGTTTCTAGTTTTTAAGATTTCCTTTACGTAACTCATCTTTGCTATGTTAACATTTGAGGTGAAGGCACTGGTCCTCTGTATTTGACTTCACATGTGAATTGCTGCAATATAAGTTAATTCATTTGATATTCTTGATTAACATCCACCTTGTACAAATACAGCAGTCTGTATTTAAATGTAACCCACATGCACTGCCATCCAGGAGCTAATCCATGTGCTTGTTGGAGACGTGTGCTTTTTAACTTCTTCCCTCGCTCTATCCATCTACCCTTGCAGTGGCAATCAATTTAGTGCAGGAGCAGATTTCCTTTGAGCATATTTTACTGCACCCTGGAGTTGTTCTCATGAATGACATCGACTTGACTGCTCCCCCTTTTACTGTACATTTTATGTTCTGCATAGAGTCACTAAATTCAATACTAACTTTTAAAGAATAAGGCAGGAGACCGATGGTGTTAGGTTGAATCTCTAAATGCAGAGAGCTAGGGGGTAGATTTGAACACCGGCTTGGGATTTTGATTCATTGTGCTGAAAATACAATAGCAAATATGTCTCTTTTGTGGTGTCAGCAGCAGTCTCAGCTGTAACTAAAATATTGCTCTATGTCTTTGTGTTGTAGAGGAAACCACGGCAGTCACTTCACTTTTCCAATACTGGATCACAGACATCCTTCCCATGCAGGGAGACAAGAAGACAGGGCTTTCTACCATGCACCCATGAGACTGTCAGTCACACTGAAACAAAGACTCTGCTGAAGAATTATTTCCACTGTGCTTTATCACTTTAGACAAGAAAGTTCTGGAAATGTTCCACTCATATTCTGCATTGCACAATGTTGGACATTAAATGATGCAGTATAAAAACTGTCATTAAATATGTTTCCTTTTGATCTATACCTTTTGTCTAATCCATTTTCATACCTTATGTTGTACAAGAAGGAAACAAAGCCATTTAATCCTGAGCCGGGTAAATCCTTCCACCCACCCACCACGGGTAAGATTGAAGTTGTCATTATCAACCCAGCTATTATACCTCCCTGAGTTGTATATAGTTTAAAATGAAACCAACATTAAATTGGTAGTAACACAACACCTGTCCTCCTCATTTAACCCTCTTAATTGCCAGAGAAACAAATGTCAGCTCTGCTGGAGCACCAGGATTGTTTGCAGATCTTATGACATTTAAACCCAGCCGGTTAACCTAATAGCTCCTCAATTATCTACAGTACACTCCCCACAAATCAATTTCTGACCAAGTTGCTATTCCGTGTGCCTTTTCAAATTTGCTCTTTCACCTAACTGCCCTGGATTAATGAATAGTCTTCGGGGAGGTAATTCTGATGGTACTAATGGTGTCTCAGCAGATATTCGTTACAGGACTGAATGATCAAGAACAATAACATTCCCATTACGTGATAAACACAAGCACTTGTTGCCCTTACCTAACATTACGCTCAATATAGCAACAGCACACTATGTTGTTGATGGACCTTGGGAAACAGTACCACCCAGGGAGTCAGTAGCTTAACCTTCCGCATTACCATACCTGTCTACAGCTGAGATAATCTATTCTAATACATTTACCCATAGCTCAATGCCAGAGGATGAGTTCAGGAAGAGGGCAGAGAATTATCTCGACTGGACGGTGCCATTGTGATGACCTGAGAGAGACCAGCTCTTGAGCTACTGTTGTCTTTCCAGAACTGGGAAGCAGCAGTACACACTGGCAGGTTTTACTGTACACTGCAACACACAGCTCTGAGCGTGTGTGTGTAGTGTTATAGTGGTGAACAGTTAGCACCAGGGTTGCCATCTGTGGCCTCTATTAATGGATGGACGCAGCAGGAGCTGTCTGATGGAAGCTCATGGGCTCATTCTGCAGACATTAGCCAGACAAGGGCACATTGCCTGACATGCTTATATAACATAATATAAAGGTGATCATGCACTTTATCTGCATGGCTCTAGGGATGGCAGTGTCGGTCTGTTCGATCCCCCACTTTGGTCCAAACTGAAATATCTCAAAAACTATTCGATAGATTGGCATGAATGTTGGGATAGACAGCCATGCTGCCCTAATCATCCTAATCAGTGGTTTTTCTTCTAGTGCCACCCCGAGGTCCACATTTGCGTTTTTTTAGCGAAATGTGTCAATAACTCTTGGATGGATTGCCTTGACATTTGGTGCAGACAACAGGATCAATTGTAATAACTCTGGTTATCCCTCCAATGTAGCTATAATCAATATTTTTATATATAATAACCATGTATCAAATGACAGTGTGAAAGGGCTCATAGTGATGTGATAGTGACGAACCTACAGAGATCTACAGACCTACAGTCATCTGAATCTGCAACTCCCCACAGCTTTGTGAAGCTTGATAACAAGTTTCAACTCATTATTTAGCTGTCCTGCCATCATCGTTACTCTCAGCACTTTAAAGATGTTTACGGCTGATGCAGGCAGCTGTTTTCAGTAAAAAAAAAAGCTCTGAAAACCCATTTTGCACTAGCTGCATTAAACGGCAGACAGTTATCAATAGTTGTAGCATTTAGCAGCTTAAGAGCCAGATACTTCTCATATAGAGACCAAAAACTGAGCTAAAACAGAGTAAATATAAGACTTACATTTGCCAGGTGATCACAAACACAACTACAAATTAATGATACTCCATGTTGGATGTGTAATTATGTACAGGTTGCTAACAAGTTTGCCATATGATCTTAATGTTGTGTGCACAACTTGTTTCTGCTGCCTCCAAGTGGCTTAAAAATCTGTTAGTGCTGACTTAACTTTTCATGTAGCACCGCCATGAGGACAAAACTTTAATTCATCCAATACGTTTACGTTTATAATTTACATTTATAACTAGATTCCTGCAACACTATTGACATTTGCATCCCCCTCTGCTCTGCTTTGTGTTTATTGCTAATTAGCATGCTAATGTGCTAAACAAAGATAGTGAACATGACAAACATTATGCCTGCTAAACATTTGCATGTTAGCCATGTCACTGTGAACATGTTCGCGTGCTGATTAGCATTTCTAGCGACTGCCGTAGTGAACTGACCAATAACTACATTGTAAAGTTTGCAGATGACACAGTCATAGTAAGTTTAATGGACACCACTGAAACATCTCACGGCCCTGTACTAACCTAGTTTTTAAACTTGTGCAAAGAAGCCTTTTTAGACTTAAATGTTACAAAGACGAAGGACATGTGCATTGATTTTAGACGTCACGTTCCAACTCCTGAAAAGACGATTGGAAAAGAGGTTGAAATTGTTGAGTCATACAAGTATCTGGGAATCATCATTAATAAAACAAGCTGACCTTTGAACTAAACACAGATATGCTGAGTAAGAAAAGTCAGCAACGTCTCCTCTATCTGAGAAAGCAAGCGAAGTTTCAAGTGGACAGATCCCTGATGACATTTTTTTTATAAATCTTTTACTGAGTCCCTCTTTACTTTTTCAAGTATTTGCTGGTATGCTTCTCTTAGTTTTAAACGGAAAAACACATTAGCAAACAACAAAACAAAAACAAACAACAACTTTGAGTGGCACCATGGCTTTGCACCATTAATGGCGGGGTTGAGATTATTCATGGATGCATGAGTTGGGAGGCAGAATTGGGTCCTATTACCGGAGATGAGAAGAAGGTCATTGTTGGCTGCTCTTGCTGGAGAGAATTCCTCTCGTCCACAAGAGAGAGAGAGAGAGAGAGAGAGAGAGAGACGTTATCAGAACAGCTACCTCATTATAAGACCTCACTCTGAGTTAAGGACCCTTAGGCCAGGGAGGATATTAAAGCTCTCAAGAAATTTGCTGAGATGGCAGGAGAAGCCATTCTCAACATCAACAGAAAAACATCCAAATCATCCCACTCGGCAGATTCAAATAGGTTCTAGTGGTTCTGACTTCAAATGACTTGTGCCTTCTTTATAAAGCTATTTAAGGAACTGCTGAAGTAAGAAATCACTTACACTTGATGCTAAAACCTGAATTAGTTAACTTCTCATTCATCATTTTGCACTTTGTTTGGTGTCATATTCCAATCAAATAAAAGAAAGAATCCAAAACATTGAAAATGATGGTAAACTGCTCACAAACTGTGTACATTAACACCCCTCTGATTCTCTGCACACATCCACCATAGAAATAAATTAATACACTCTTGTATACAGTCTGTTATGGGTGATATAGCTGAAATAATCACATTATTGAAAAGACTATTTTATATTATTTTATGTATTGATATGCATCACGATGTGGCAAATGTATGCAAGATTAAATAGACTATACCCAATGTTATCCAATAAACTGCATTCCACTGTAACAAAACTATACATACATGCAAACCAACTGTAAAACCTTAATAATAACATTTTAAATACAGTTTGCCTGAAGGCCTTAATTTCCAAACAGAATTCTGTAAAACAGTAGCATATAATTTAAATATCATTCCACTACTGGAGTCGGGATACTGTGATATTTAAGCTGTATACTCCGATCAGCCTTTCTTCTGTTTGGACCGACTTCTTCGCTCCTGTGTGCCAGCTTCTGTAATCCCCTTAGACACACCACCTGCAGACTGCCGGTTATGTAAAGGCTGGAAGGAGACGTTATAACGGCTGACCAGGCTGTCCTGCATCACATAGCTGAGCACAGGTTGGAGTATCTGAGCACACACCCGGACAGACCCTCTGTCAGTGGGTATCCCGTCCTGGGAGTCCAGGAAAAGGAGCCTGAGAGAACCAAGTGTTATCTGGCCCTGTTATTCATTCCTATTTTAATAGGAAGACCATAAAGGAACGCTTCAAAATGTTTTTCAGACTCCCAAGACTGACCCCAGGCTACATCAGGCTGCTGCAGGTGAGTGTGAGCATTTTGGCAGACTGTGAAGATTTTAATCGTTTGGTCAATTTGAGCATTCATGAAATAAAGTGAAACATTGGATCTTGCATTGCTACTTTGTTGTAAAGGTGAACAAGATTTAGAGTCAAGTAGATACTGTAACCACATACATGAATATTATCATGTGCTGTGCTTCTTACTGCATAGTGACAATAAAGCTGTCTATACTACTGAGTAGCAGGAGCGTAAAGTGCTGAGTCAGTGGAAGTTGCTTGCCCGTGATCTTAGAAGCACGTTTGCACGTTATTGCAGTGTTTCTGCAACAAGCTACCTGTTTTGATTTGAGACCTTTAAAACAAAAAGGCTGAAAGCCCTCTCAGTGTTTTTGGATTTGAAGTGTAGATTACATAGTGCTTGGCATGCGCTGTCTCTACTGGTCCTTATGGAGTAGAATAAAGTTGCAGATGAAATAACTTTTACAGTTCTGAGAGCAGCCATTGATGTAATGAAGTGTTTGCAAAGGTACTGGTTTTATGGGCGCGTACAGAAGTTTATAGACAAAGAGAGAGAGTGCGTTCTGCAAGTTGATATCACAAAGCCTTATGCTGCTCTTATACAGCCATTTTCTCAGTCATATGTCTCAACAGATTGTTGTGACAAGATGATGAAATACAGTACTATCATATTATAGACACACCACCCACAGATATGAGTTTGTTCCAGGCTTCGGTAACTATAGGATGCATTTTGTTTTAGCTCACAAAACACAATCACTTTTGTGGTGGTGTTTACCACAAACAATGGAGAAATCCAAGCCTGTGACAGTCGATTGCATTGGAAAT